>NW_012115489.1:3745669-3753190 GCF_000951035.1 Colobus angolensis palliatus | reverse complement strand
TGATGGGTGCAGCACACCAACATGGTACAAGTATACATATGTAACAAACCTGCACGTTATGCACATGTACCCTAGAACTTAAAGTATAATAATAAAATTTTAAAAAAAGAACAAAAAAAAATTAAATACCTAAATTGTATAATTGAGACCCTTGCTAAATTCAACACACTTTGCTTTAGCAAACATTGTATGTCTACTCTTGTCTGCTGTGTTACCATGGGCAGATTGCTTGATGTTGCAATATCTTGAGTACTACATCTGTAAAATGGGAATAATTAACCTACCTCGTGAAATTGTGGTGAATATCCCACCCATGGAAGATGCTTAGCCCCAGTGACTGATACGAGCTCAAAAGGAAGAGAGAAAAAGTGGTAGCAATGGTTATTAATCATTGTAGTATGAAAGTAACAATTGTAAGAAAAAAACATAATATTTTATTATTTCCATTTTAAAACAAGGAAAATAAGATCTGGAAGTCAAGGGATTTATCCAAAGTAATAAATCCAATGTCAGATCTAAATGTCAAATATAGGTCTTTCTACTTAAGACAGTGGAACCTTAATTACAAAGTTGCCTTCATTGTATGCACTAGTCTGATAAGCTAAAAGGAAAGGTATATTAGTCAGCTTTTACTAGGCTATGCACAGTAACAAGTCAGTCCAATACTTCTGTGGCATACACCACACAAAGGTTTACTTCTTGCTCCTGTTATGTGAACTTCGCAAGTGGTCTGAGCCATGAATGCCCCTGTCAGGTCTTGCTAGGTGAATACAATTTTGGGAGAAAGGGCCAAGGGAGGTATTAATAATAATGTTCTATGGTGTGTACGTAAAAATCTCAAACCCCTTCAAAGTCTGAAAGAAATCTTCTGAGGTCATACAGTCCATTTCCAATGTGTCCCTTCTACAGGTAGGAAAGAGGCTCAAAGTAGACAAGTGGCAGCCTCAAGGTTATGAAAAGAGACAGATCATACCCTGGGACGTGCTCCCTTGTGAAAAGTAAAGAGTATTCTCTTGGTGCCCTGTTGCCATGAGCCATCCCCATGCCTACTTTCTTTTCCACCCCACTGTCTCAGCCTCAAGAAAGGGACCCTTATGCCATCAGTTTACTAAAGTGAAGGTTTTATCCAAGGGTGCTGGCTGTTAGTGGCTTTAAATGCAGCAGTTCCTGTCCCAGGACCTGGGGATGTGGCAATGTAAATTTAAAGGCCCCAATGCTTCATCCTGCCCCATAGTCACATCCTTTGTTAGGTAACTTTACAGTTCCTCCTACTGGAAGCAAAATGTACTTCTCCACCCCTTGACTTTGGACTTGGCCATGTGACTTGCTTTGCCCAGTTAAATGTTAGAAGGTGTGATGCAATCAAAGACCTGAATTGTACCTGTATGGTTCAACTTTTATCCTTTCTATGAGAAGATGTTCCTAGAATCCTATTAATCCAAGGATGAGGGGAGATAGACTCATGGGACAGACCTGGAATCAACCAGCAGCTTAGAGCCCAGCCCAGCCCAGCCTGGATCAGCCACCCCTCGGCTGACCTGCAACTGTGTGGAAGAAAAAAAAAGAAGTTTATTTATGCCACTGAGTTTTGAGGTTATTTGTCATAGAGAATTTTTATGGCGATAGCTTACTATTCGGGGGTATCCTTTCAAAACTCATTATGCTTGCTCTCTTGTCATTTAGCTTTCACCTAAAAATAGAGCACCACAAAATCTGTAGATAATTGAGGACTCAGTTAATAGCTTCTGCTTATCAAAGCTTTGTGATGGCATGTCACCATTTCCAACAAAAAATGCACAAGCCTTGTAAGAAGAGAAAAATTTTGCATGCATGTTCTAACTCTCTGACGAAAAAAAAAAGTTAAAAGGGAGAGATTAATTGTTACTCAGAGTTTTGGTTTGTCATTTTTATTTTCCATCATACAGTAGCTGTAAAAGACAAATGAGATAAAGAGGAGCAGAAAAGTACGAGTATGAGGAAAAGGAAGAAATCTAGGGAAAAAAGAAGAGAGAGGAGATGGGGAAGAGGGTGGATGCTAGTGGGAGGGAAAATAAGAAAAGGATAAAGGAAGCCACGGCAGAAAGGGAAAGAGGACGATAGTTCTCATGGAAAATCCAGGGAGTTGGAATGGCGAGAATGATTGGGGGTAGAGTCTTCTCTCCACTCCATGGACACACACAAGCACACACATGTACACCACCCATACACGTATCTGTTAGGCAAACAAAATGCATATGTAACATAAAGACTAAATTTCTAAACTGTATTTCACAATTTATGTAGCTGATTTCATGTACTTCTATATGAGGATTCTTCAAACAGTTTGTAGAAAATGGGATGAAAAGATAAAAATTGAAAAGATAAGCTTTATTTCTCAACATAAGCTCCGTCAAGCTCAAGACACTTTGTAAGCAATGATATCAGCCATTTAGTCCATCCCCGAAGAACTGAGAGTCTTCAGGACTTAACCATGTCAATATAATCTTTTTTTACTTTAAAAACTGAAGGAAAATAGGTGGCCTTTAAAGGTTTTCAGGACTAGAAAACAGAAAGAAGTTAGAAGGAGGTAAATTAGAAATGCAAGGTGGATGCCTAAGGATTTCCCATTGAAACTCTTGCAAAGTTGCCCTTATTGACAAGAGGGGAGAGGAGGAGCATTGTCTTCGTGGAGAAGGACTCTCTGGTGAAGCTTTCATAGGTATTTTTCTGCTAAAGCTTTGGCTAACTACTACCTCAAAACACTTTTTTTTTTTTTTAAGACAGAGTCTTGCTCTGTCGCCAGGCTGGAATGCAGTGGCACGATCTCGGCTCACTGCAACCTCCACCTCCAGGGTTTCAAGTGATTCCCCTGCCTCAGTCTCCTGAGTAGCTGGGACTAGAGGTGCGTGCCATCACACCAGGCTAATTTTTTGTATTTTAGTAGAGACAGAGTTTCATCATGTTGGCCAGATGATCATGATCTTGATCTCCTGACCTCATGATCTGCCCGCCTTGGCATCCCAAAGTGCTGGAATCAAAACACCCTTATAATAGGCAAATGTTATTTCTCTTTGGCCCTCCAGAAAGTCAACAAGCAAACTGCCTTGAGCATTCCCAAAATCTGTTGGCAAGATCTTTGCTCTTTGATGCTTTTTCTTTGACGGGACCCCTTCCACCTCTTGGAATCCACTGCTTTGATTGTGCTTTGTCTTCAGGACCATACTGCTGAAACTGTGTTTCATCTCCTGTTACAGTTCTTCAAAGAAATGCTTCAGGACCTTGAAGCCACTCACTTAAACTTTACATTAAAAGCTCTGCTCTTGTCTGCAGCTGATCTGATCTGGGTATGTGGTTTTGGCGCCAATCAAGTGGAAAGTTTCCTCAACTTTAATTTTTCAGACAGACTTGTGTAAGCTGAACCAGCTGAGATGTCCATGGTGTTGGCTATTGTTTGTGTTGTCAACACTGTCAGTCCTCTTCAATTAGAGCATAAACACGATGAATTTTTTCCTTGTGAATTGATGTGAATGGTCTGGTGCTGTGGGCTTCATCTTCAATATCATCTTGTCCCTTCTTACAGCAAGTTATCCACTTGTGAACTGCTGTTTCTTTGGGGAATTGTTCCCACAAACTTTTCACACAGCATCAGTTATTTCACTATTCTTTCACCCAAGTTCCAGCACAAGTGTAATGTTTCTTTTTGCTTTATTTTAGCAGGAATCATGTTGCTCTGATAGGGGGTCCTTTCAAATTGGTGTCTTATACTTCTTAGTGCCTCAAACTAGATCCCCTTTAGACATGTTATGACAAGTTACTAGAAGCTTATTTTGGCACACACACACACAAAAAGAATGAAATCCATGCATAATTTTAAATATTTTTTCCATTAACTTTTTGAAGACCTCTTGTATTTCATGTTGCATTACACTTCGAACAGTTATAATCGCCCACCTTGGGATGTTATGTTGGGACTTGGCAGGTTATAACATGGGAAGTATGGGCTCCTACTCACGGTTTCCCCACTGCCAACACTGGTGATACTGAAAAGTGGCTATTGAGATGAAAGGTGATGAGAATAGGAACGGTAGGATGGGAGAACATGGAAAGGGGAAAGCAGGAGAAAGAGGGGCCAGGACAGGCACAAGAAGTTAGGGAATGATGCTGTCCCACCAGCTGCCTTGCACTCCTAGTTGCCAATCCAGGCTCAGTGCACCCCCAGTCCAGTGCCCCAGACCCATGGTTGGGCTGGACTTCCTTCTGCTGGCTGAGTCTGGGAGCACTCCTTGGGTTTGCAGAGAGCTGGCTAGATGGCATGACCACCTTTTTCTCTACCATGTCTGAACTGTGTTTGCAAGATCTTGGTTTGCCTGTCCTACCTCTGTCCTTTTCCTCACTCCTATTTCTCTGTCAAGAAGTCTCCAGCTCTCAAATCCTAGGCATGACTGTACCCACAGACATCCTGTAAGGGCATGGGAAGGTCAGGGTAACAGATTGCCTCAAAGCCCTCTCCATGGGTTTTCTCTTGGAGATAGCCCATTCAGGCCACCAGAATAATGTTCATCAAAGTTGTGTAGCCCAGAGATATCACTTTCATTCTCTTAATTTTCAATATGCTTTCCTGAGTGAAGGAGCAAAGGCGAGACAAACAGGTCAAGGCTGGGAGTCATGCACAAACAAACCTGAGCACACCCCATGGAGATCACCTACCATATAAATCTGATATGAACAAAAAAAGGGTGAGAGCCTTATTTGTAATGTATCTTCTGCCTCCAGGCAAACTAAGTTCAGTAACTTCCAGATACTATATACCCGTGTACCCAACTCCGAAAGTTCCTAGAAGAAAGAGAGCCCATGCTATTCCTCAATGGTACAAGTCTTTAAATTCTTCATTTTGTCTGACAAATTCAATTAAATGTTTTTGAGATCAGTCCTATCTTTCAGCCATCACTGGGGTAGGTGGCTGGTTTTGTTGGAATCCTCCTTCTTCCTCTCCCTTCAATTTCTCCACTATTGGTGATCACTCTTGAATATTGGTGTTATCGCTGTGTATCCCTTTCATGCTGGGAAAGTTGCTTTACCTCTCTGATTCCATTTCCTCATCCTCAAAATGAGGCAGAAAATAGTACCTACTTCCTGGGATGGTTGCAATAATTAAATAACTAACAAACTAAGGGCCTAGAACAATCTTTAGCATAGCATGTGTTCAAGAAATATTAGCTATTATTATTAACTCATTAGGCTAGTAAAACACATAACATAATAATAACAACAGTAAAACTACCAATGACTAAGGACTTATGCACCAACCAGTATTGTAAGTATTTTGCCCAACATAAAAGAAGCAAAATAGGGGAGTGGTTAAGAGTGGTTAAAGTTCTGGAGCCAAAACTGATTAGAAAATTAGATCAGATAAAGTCAGATAAACAATCAATCATGTTAAACTTCTCAGGAATATGCGATTTAAAAACCAGACGGAAATGAAAAAATGACTTATTGTGGGTGGAATTTAGACATCAACTGCAGTGCAAGGTAAGTGGTATGGTGCAGGGAATGACATCTATGCCTGGACCTTTCCAATACCCTTCAAATAACACCTCGTATAGCTGGTCATGGAACAATTCTTTTTTCTACCCAAATGTAAAATGAGCTTGCTGGGGCTATATTTTCAGGTGTTTGGGGTCCAATGCAGAAGAGTAATAGAATGAGGCTCCCCTCTAAACCAGGGCGCACATGTCGCTGTTAGTCTCCTAGCCTGGAAGGGACATCTGCTTCTATAACATCAGCCCCTGAGACAAGAAGTGACACCAGTGAAAACCAGAAAAATAATCAGGTGGAGAAAAGTAATAACTTGAGCCTTGCCAGGGCTGGAATCAATTTATGCCTGCAGCGTTTCAGTTTTGAGTCACTAAACCTTGGTCAGAGTCTTGGGAGAACAAGACAGTACAATTCTGAGAAGCAATCAAAAAGTGACTGCCAAGTTATTGGGAGGTTCCATGGTGCATTTCTAAACCAGCGCTAATCTAATAAATGTAGGTGCAATGAACTGTGAAATTGAAAACATGACTGTCCATATTCTCTAAGCCAAGGGAATAAAATGGTCATTTTCCCCTTTATTTCATATGAAAAAGGATTCAGAGATAATCTCTGATTTTGGACTTTTGTACAAAACAGGGAAGTCTGCATGTCTAATGGCATTTATTAACAGTGAGAAAAGAATTAGAGAACTGTAATTCTTGGCTGACCAGAACCCCAGCTTCAAGCAAAAGGTAAGCTGAGTGCTGGACTTTTGAGTTAGAAGGTCTGGGGTAGGAACTCAGCTCTGCCATTTAAGACTGTGTGAAGTGAGGGCTTTCATTTCTATTCTACATTCTCAATGTGAGGTTTAAATGAGATAATGTTTGTGAAAATGCTTTATAAATTGGAAAGCATCATTTTAAGTGGATGAATGAGTGTGTGTGGGAAATAGGATGTGCAAATATTTTCATTGCTGTTTGGGAAATCATTGAACAAAACATTTTCTGCAATTCACCCAGTTATTTTTGTTTTACTTCTGATTTAATCTATTACAGCATAGAAAACAAATAGAATTTTTGAAAGCTGAAGATATTGTTAAGACGGTGGGTTTCTATTTGAAAAAACCCGTGTGTGCTGAGAATATCAACCGAGTTTTCAGGACTGAGCTAGTTGCTATAGAAAACACAGCCATGATGAAGATGCAGTGATTGCTTTCAATGTGTTCATAATCTAATGGAAGTTGGGCAGGACAAAATAAGTGAATTTCACACAAAATGGAGTTACAAATGTAAAAAAAAAAGTCTAAAAATGTCAAATAATTGTAAATAGTTAAAAGATGACCTCTAGATAAGAGCTCGGATAAGACTTCATGGAGCAAAAGGCATTAGGGATGTGCTTTAAAGAAAGGGGCATGCCTTGTTCAAGTTCAATCAAGAAAGCAAACTAAATGCTTCTAACATGAAGGATTTAATTCCAGGAATTAGTTACCAAAACAATGACTGGGCGAAGTAAGTAAAGCCTGAAGGGCTCTGGGTTGCCTAACCCAGAGATAAGTATCTGAAGGAAGATATTCCCATCCCTACAAATGAGGAAACAAAGATCAGGTGGTTCCATCCACAGCCAGGAGCTCATTATGTGGCACTTTCAGGAATGCCACCCAGCTATCTGGGACTGCCAAAGAGGGGCTGCCACCGGGGACACTTCTGGAACCATAGAGCACTGTCTTGGAACCACAGTCCTGGAGCACCCCTGATAGGCAGCATCAGATGACAGCACTAGTTTGCCAGGCAGGGCATGGTGTGGCTAGTGCTGGGACCAGGAAGAAGGCTCCATGCTCTGTCTACCAAAGACCAGAGCATAGAGTCTACTAGTAACTGCTAGTAGAAATGAGAAACAAGAGAAAGAAAGGGAAATTAAGGGGAAAGAAATAAAGGAGGAAGAGAAAGAAAGAAAGAAAGAAAGAAAGAAAGAAAGAAAGAAAGAAAGAAAGAAAGAAAGAAAGAAAGAAAGAAAGAAAGAAAGAAAGAA
>NW_012115489.1:3558872-3745619 GCF_000951035.1 Colobus angolensis palliatus | reverse complement strand
AGAAAGAAAGAAAGAAAGAAAGAAAGAGAAAGAAAGAGAAAGAAGAAAAGAAAGAGAGAGAAAGAAGAAAAAAGAAGAAAGAGAAAGAAATGAGAAAAATAAAGAAAGAAAAAGAGGAGAGCATGAGTAGTCTGCATAGATAAGTCATGCTGCAGTAATAAACAATGGATATTTCTTTCTCATTCACTGTGCATGGGACTGTTCACCTCTGCTTCATGACATTTTTACTCTGGGACACAAGTGGATGGAGCAGCCTCTTTCTGGAGCATTGTTGGTCTCATGACAGGAAACCATATGCTGGCTCAAGAGCTGCTGCTTGAAAGTGACACACATTACTTCCACTCACACTCACATTTTATTGGCCAAAGCAAGTCACATGGCCTTCCATGGGTTTAACAGGGTGTGCAGTGTAATCATCAGGCAAAGAGGGACACTAAAATTGGTGGAGAGTCACCCAATCTACCATAACTAGAGAGTCCCTTGAGCCTCTGTCATTACTTTACTTTCTCTACTGAGAAGTAAGTTCCTTTTTGTCAAAAGCACTACAATGTGGAAGATCATGAGTTATTCAGTATGCCCACGGATGATGACACTTGTAGATGCAAGTTTGTTCAGAATCTATCAAGAGGAACAAATGCAAATTCAGAAAAGCATATATTCCAGTGAAGACAATCTCTAGCTCTTCCATCTTAAAAAGGGCTTGGTGTAATCTACCTGGACAGACAGAGGGTTGATCCCTTCAGGGAGTCCCTGCATAGCTTCCATGCCTGCTGCCATAGTTACAAGTTCAGGAACTGGTTAAACAAGCATTGAGGTGGCTGGGGAAGGACTCACCTTGGCAGGAAGTCCTTTTGTGACCATCATCACTGGAGACAAGTACTCTCACATTCCAGGCCCAGTTCAGGAGACACATACCCAACCTCATTGTTACCAACCTTCCAATCTTACACGTATCAAGTCTCAAATCTGGACGAATTATTAACTGCTGCTCGTGAGTTGCTTTAGCATCTGTTCACATATTGGTTTGTCATCATAATTCAAGCTCTCTCTTCTTCCAGGCAAAATGAATGACATGGTTATGTGCAGCCTTAAGTTTTGCTCCCAGAAAGACTTTCCTTCCCTATTGTCCTTCAGGGCCACACCAAATGGGGTTTTAAAGTCACAACCATCTCTGTATAACTAGGACCTCCGCATCATATGCACCAGCTATAAACCAGTGGTTCATGTTTCTGTAGTGGCCTGTTGTTAGCAAACTCCCCATGACATCAGAGGTGTGAGCTGAGGGTCATGAAGATTCCAGCAAGCTGGCAGTGTGAACTGCCCACTTCTGCAAATTCCTTGTGCCTTCAGAAGCTGCTGAGGCCTAGTCCCATGACTTGCATTTGATGGTGAAGCACTGCTGGGTACATCTGACTTTATGGTTTGTTGCATGAAATAACAGTTCGTGATAGGCAGCCAGGTTACATGGCCACCTGACGTTTCGTGCCCACACTGCTGGGCACAACTGACTTTATGATTAGTTGGATCAAGTAACACAGTTAGTTCACGATACATAGCCAGGTTACATGGCCACTCAATGTTTTGTCATCAGGGGTTCACTTTCCACTAAGGCTCCATAACAAGTCCTCAAAAGGAAATAGTTATTGGTTGAAATAGAATAGCTTTGCTCAAAGACTCTCAGGACCTTTGCTGTGATCTCCTGTTGAGGGTTGCCATAGGTTCCTCACAGAAACTCAAACTGCTTCAAATACTTCAAGATCCACTGATCTCCTGAATCAGAAAGTTGAGTGGTACTGCTAGACCAGATGGAGAACTGTCTCTTGGTTGGGTATCTTACACTAAGTTAAATTAACTAAAAGTGATTCAGAGCAGCACAATGCAAATATAACTCACATCCCACTTAAAATCCAAAGAGGCTTGCCTAGCATTTTGCCTCTTGGTAGGAGGTGTCGGTTACAGGGATGTGCCTTCACCCAGGAAGAGATATATTGACATGCCCTAGACCATTGAATTTCCCAAGCAAATTGAGGTAAAAAGACCTTGTATTTGGGGAGGAGGATTATTCCTCTACTCTCTAGGTCCTGAATCTTACCACACCTGCTTAAGCTTAAAATAACCTATAATAATTCTTGAAGATCATTTGTCTTCTGCATATTCCTATGCAGGGTTAAATAGCAGTTACAAGTATAATAATTGTAAAAAGAGTAGCTGGCATTTGTTTTGCGATTATTATTTGCATTGTGCATGTATTAACTCATTTAATCATCACAATACTCTATGAGATAAACAACATTACTATCCTTATTTTGAAGGGTCACCACCCCTGTACCTTCCTTCTCTTTTTCTTTTCTTTCTTTCTTTCTTTTTTTTTTTTTTTTGAGACGGAGTCTCACTCTGTCGCCCAGGCTGTAGTGCAGTGGGGCGATCTTGGTTCACTGCAAGCTCCGCCTCCTGGGCTCTCCATTCTCCTGCCTCAGCCTCCCGAGTAGCTGGGGCTACAGGCCCTCACCACCATGCCCAGCTAATTTTTTGTATTTTTAGTAGAGACAGGGTTTCACTGTGTTAGCCAGGATGGTCTCGATCTCCTGACCTCGTGATCTGCCCACCTTGGCCTCCCAAAGTGCTGGGACTACAGGTGTGAGCCACTGCGCCTGGCCTGTACCGGCCAAGTAGCACTAATCTGCATGGGTGCCTTCCTCCTTCCTCCCCTTCCCAGAAATGTTTGCTTTATTATTATTATTATTATTATTATTTAAAATATTTTGGTAGAGCCCTCCAGCCATTTTCTTTGGGTCCTTCCTGTTGTGAAATATCTTTCTCCACAAGTGAGGATTCTTCTAATTGTTAAATACTGATTTTAACTATATGCCTAGGGACTGGTGAAACAACCAGGTGTGATGGGCATCTCATGAAGCTATATTTGAAGTGGATTTGGGCAAAACATCACTAATCTCACGGTCTCCATAAGCCCCTTCTCCAGTCTCTAACACTTTGTTAGCTTAGAGTCAATGTCAAAATAATCTTTCCCTGGTACTCAGTTACCATGGTAAGTGGTCTTCAGTTATCTTTGGAAAAAGAGGGGGAAGGATTGCATCTTGTCCTTGAGGTATTATGGCAGTCCTACCTTGGTGGTCCAACTTCTTTATGTACTGCCCAAGGCCCTATCTGTTGTCACTTTCTGTCGTAGTGGCTTAGCTTCCATCAGACACATAGTCACATAATCTGGAAATTATGTGTCTATTTAATATTATGTGGGATGAAGTTACTGTTAATTTTCAAATTAGGCATCAGGGCCTGAAAATGAAGTTTTCTATTGAGTTTTTCAGTTTCATTTGTCAAAATACTTTGAAGTAGGAGATTTTTGTTTTACCACCAGGTTTCCAACAGGACAGACTTTTCCATACTGGTCAGTGTACGGGGACACTTGACCCCAGTACGGTATTTTATTCACTACTCTGCTAACAGGAGGGTCATCCCTTCTAAGCTGCCTTTGGATTCCTTTCTCATCAATAGTGAAGAAACCTCTAAGACTGTGGCCTGAGTTCTCCAGATACATCACCATAGTACTTTGAGATCTGATGGGTAAAATCCGAAAGAAATGGAATTTTCCCAGGGCTCCAGTCCTCTTTGTTAGAGGGGTGGGACTTCATACTAACTGGGTAAACTGTGAATCAACAGGGCATGGTATCACTTCAGTGGTTATTGGTCTAAGTTCTCAATTTTATCACTAAAATTGATTATTTTAGTTAGACACACAAATGTAAAATCAAGGAAAAAAATAGGCATTTTCCACATTACCCATTTAAATCAAGCACTTTGTGTTCTCCATTGATCACAGCTGCTCCTCCTCAGTAATTTGAATATTTTGGTTTTGCTGAAGTGCATGTAGGGTCGAGTATGGCCCGATGCCTCTCAGTGTTTAATCATCACCCGTGTGAAAGTGGCACTGCTATCCACAGTCCTCAAGCCTCTCATTTCCTCATGGAAGTCAGGGATTCAGAGGGTGGTGGCTGTTTTAGTGTTCTTCTTCCTTGGCCATGAGTTTATACTACACAAATTTTGGCAAATCCACAGCCTCTCACCCTGAGAGTTCTTTTTAGCTATGCAAATCAAGTAGGAACTTGATGAATTACTCATATACCCATGGACTTTCAGGATCACTTAGCTTCTGCCAAAGATCCTTGCTAGCTAAATAATTCCCATGACCAAGTCAACTCTGCTGCCTACCACAGTAAATACACCCCCATTGTCTCTGCTGGATAAGTGCTTCTCCTCCGCCCCATCACTTCCCAACCAGTTCCCTCAACCCCACTGGAAACAGGGAACCTGTTTCAATGGTAGTACCTTCTGCTAGCATACCCAGCCTACCCCAAACAGCCTTGAAAGCACTGTTCAAAGATGGCAGGTCTCCTCTCCAGTGTTATTCCCAAAGGCCTTACTTAGCAAAGGCCTGTCTGGATTCTCTCCAGAAACTCAGAGGGATAGGTCCTGGTCAAACAGGCTAAATTCACTCCAGCATTCCCATCTCTCAAAATCTTTGACTTCTTTTTCTACTTAATGCTAAGAAATTGATCTCGTAATATCACTTAGTGGCTTCAATCTATTCACCAAGCCAACAACTGAGATCACTTTCAAATGCTAGAACTAAAGTAACTGGTAGTTGCACCTGCACTGGTAAGTCCAGTCCAGGCTAAAATCATGCACTTCTCTCCTTGGCCAGACAATCTGGGAAAACATTCTCTCTTTTTTTTTTTTTTTTTTTTTCTTTTGAGACAGTGTCTCTCTCTAGTGCCCAGACTGAAGTGCAGTGGTGCGATCTTGGTTCACTGCAGCCTCCATGTCCCAGGCTCAAGCAATTCTTGTGCCTCAGCTTCCCAAATAACTGGGATTGCAGGGGTGTGCCACCACACCTGGCTAGTTTTTATATTTTTAGTAGAGACGAGGTTTCACCATTTTGGCCAGGCTGGTCTTGACTCCTGGCCTCAAGTGATCCGCCTGCCTCGGCCTCCCACAGTGCTGGGGTTATAGGTGTGAGCCACGGCACCAGGCCTGAGACTACATTCTTATGTGACTCCCTAGACTGCTACAGATAAAATGAGAAAAGCACCACAATTTTCTGTTTTGTTTCGGTACATAAGCTTTTATCAACATTCATCTTTATAAGTGAACCCCAAGGACATTGCTAGTTCTGGGACAAAGGAACTTCACCATCTTTTGTTTGTTTTTCTAACCCTGACTATACCTCTGTAAACATTCTCTTCACTATAATCTCTCGAATTAAGTACTCTGCATGTACCTTCTGATACTATGCCACTTTCCCAAAACTCAGAATCTTGAGTAGAGTTTTTGACTGGCTGAGCCTGGTTTATTTGCTTACATCCTAGTATCCACCCAATGAAGAGAAGGACTGTGAGTTTCTGCCTTTCACCAAGACTCACTCATGGAGATTTCTCTGAAACAGAAAAGATGTCACAAGGATCAGTAGTTTTTAAAAAGACAAATGTCCATTATACTGGGATTGACAAGTCATTCTACTTGGACAGAAAAGAGGATATACAGAGGGGCAGTGGAAGGAAATTGGGCTACAAAAGCAAATGAGAACTTTATTAATTCAGAAGGGCTTAAATGCCAGCCAAAGAAAGATATATCTCATGAGATGGGAAACGGGCTGCCACTGACAGTCTTGAGTAGAAAAATGACATGTAACCTGTGCTTAAGCAAGATCCATCAGGTACAAGAGTGAAAATAAATCACAGGAAGGAGAGAATGCTACTTTCTCCATTGAATTGTAAGCCTCACAGGGGCAGGGCCTTGTGGACTTGTTCAATGTTTCTCTTCCAGGTGACTAGCCCAGTGCCTGGTAAGTAGTGGGTATGCAATCAATGCTTGTGATGGAGAGCAAAGAGGCAAGGATGAATTAGGAGGCTACTCAAAGTTAGCCCCAGTGAGAAATAATGAGGCCTGGATGAGAGGGTAGAAAAATAACGTATATTTAACATTCACCCTATACCAGGCATTTAATCTTTATTATCTGATTGATCTCACAATTACTCTTATGAGGTACATATTTGTTTCAATTTTACAGATGAGGTTCAAATAAATTAAGGGAAAAAGTCCACATTCAGGTATGCAATAAATAATGGAGCTGGAATTTGAACCCATGTCTGGCTCTGAAACTTCCCCTTGTCCAGGATGTCATGCCAGGAGGGAGTCATGATGGGGTAAGGTCAAGAAGGCACAGAGGTAAGAGAGACTGGCAACTGGTCAGGTCCATTGGGTGGGACAGAGTGTGAGGCAAAGTGGAGGAGTCTGGGGCTTTGAGCTGGAATCCCAAAGAGAATTGTGATGACATTAAAAGAAATAAAACAGTCAAGGGGACTTTCAGGGATGGAATGCTTGAGTTAGCTCTGGACATGCTGCGTGTGGGTCCTGGGGGGACATCTAGATGGAGCTACCCATCAGGTAATTGGAAATGCCAATTCAGATCCCAGGACAGAGGCAGTAGTAAGGAAGTAGACTTGCAAGTGTCCCATGTTGAGGCGATTATTTGAAGCAGTGAGCATAGGTGAGAAAAAGTTAGCCAAGGTCATGATATAAAGGTACCTGGTCCAAGCATGGTATGCAGCATACCTGAATATGCGCAGATCCTAAGGTATGTCCTGAAAGTAGGTCTGCTTTACTAAATCTTCTGATCAGCAGTTTTCTTGAGGTTTTCGCATTTACTTAAGTAGCGTGTGTTGGCAGCGGGTGAAAAATACACGCGAGTCCTGATCAATGAAAGTTTTGCTGTGGGTGTGACCTATGTCCTGTAACTTGCTCAAACTTCTCAGGGAGGGAAACTTTAAATACTCAAGTTAAGAACTATAAATGCGGACAATTCTCTGTCTGGGAGCGGAAGATCCAACCTTCAGAGGCCATCAGTCCTCAGGCCACGACTCCTCAGGCCACGTACCTGTTACAAGAGGCTTGATATGGTTTGGCTCTGTGTTTCCACCCAAATATCATCTCAAATTGTAATCCAAGGAGGGACCCAGTAGGAGGTGATTGGGTCATGGGGGAGGTTTCCCCCATGGTGTTCTTGTAATCATGAGTGAGTTCTCACAAGATCTGTTTAAAAGTAGCACTTCCCCATTTGCTCTCTCTCTCTCCTGCCGCCAAGTTAAGAAGTGCCTTGCTTCCCCTTCACTTCCTGCTGTGATTGTAAGTTTCCTCTCTCTCTCCCTCTCCTGCCAGCAAGTAAGACGTGCCTTGCTTCCCCTTCACCTCCTGCGGGGATTGTAAGTTTCCTGGGGCCTTCCCAGCCATGTGGAACTGTGAGTCAATTAAACCTCTTTCCTTTACAAATTACCCAATCTCAGGTGTTCTTTATAGCACTGTGAGAACTGACTAATACTAGGCTTCAGCTGGTTAATCCCCAGGGACAGCTTTCAGGATTAGATTTTTGCATCAGTGTTTCCTCTCCCTTCTATTCCCCTCCCCATAAAGATTTAGTGTGCAGGACTGACCTTGTCTGAAGGGATCCTCTTGGTTGGGGGCCTTCGAAGAAGCCAGATTGTTCCCTTAAGAGTAGTCACTCCTACGAGCCCAAAAACCTTGGGTCCCTGTAATGCTATGTGCTCTGTCTCCAGCTGACTTGCACTGAAGCCTAGTCAGAGACGGCCACCTTTGTCTTTCTACAGCAAATCAGAAAGTGACAGAAAATTTCTATTTGAGCATAGATAATTCAAAACGGCTGAACTTTTAAAAGAAGAATCTTTTTGCATGCAACGTTCGATAGTGGAAGAATACCCTGATTAATTTAGGAAACTATTTTACCCTAACTTAGTTATGAACGACTGAAAATGTGCCTTTACATCTGTTTAGGATGACATTTTGGGCATCTAGTACTACACTGCAATCTCCATGACAATAAACACATCGATTTGTTATTTGATAGTTGCATAATTGTGGTTTTCTTCTGCTTGTTCTCAGAGGTGGAGAGCTGCCTGTTTGCTTTTTTTCCTCTTTTTTTTTTCCAGGAGAAAGAAAATAAATGTAAAACACACGAAACCAGAGGGAAAGAAATAGTCAATATGCCACTGCTGCATGTAAGTTGCAAGTTTATTTTCCAGTTTACTCTCTTTGAAGTATCTATGAAGTGCTTCCCCGGCGGGTTCTCGTCCACATACTCTGAGTGGCAATGCTCATTCACGACCAGCAGAGGGCAGGCACGACCTCCTAATACACCGGGAATGCCATCTTGCGAGCACCAGGAGCAAAGGCGCCCTTGCAATCTGTAACTTCAACCATCTCTCTCAACCACTGTAGACCTAATTGCCATGATAAAAACAGATCTGTATGAGCTTTGTAGTCACACGGTCTTGGTTAAATCTCAGCTCTGCCACATACTAGCTGTGTGACCTTGAACAACCTACTTAACCTCTCTGAGCCCATTTCTTCCTCATTTCTAAAGTGGGGCTATTAATAATACTGATTTCATAGGCTTCTTGTGAACATTTAATGAGTTAATATATGCAAGGCACTCAGAACAGAGCCTAGCACATGGTAACCTATTATATTGATTGCTATTACTAATAGTATCACATTAAACTCTTTCATTCTCTCTCTCAGGACTCCAACTAAAGTGTCCAAGGAGAAGGGACACCACTCAAGAGGAAGGAAGAAAAAGGTTTTGGTGAGTCTCAGGCCACGCTAGGACTCTCTGGGTGATGGAGAAGGGAGATACAGAGATGTCTCTGCTCCAGCAGAAGAACAGAAAGATGGTTCTAGCCTGGGGTGAGAGAGGCCAAATGAGCTAAGCTTTCCTGTTTCTTTCTTTCCCTAAAGGCAGAAAGACCTGAGCTTGGGCCATGGGAAGCTCAGCAGGCATCTGGTACAAGAAGGGCTCTGGGCAAGCGAAGAGCTGTTCCTCCTAGCTGCATTGAAGCATGGTGCAACTAGCTGCAGCCTGAGGGAGTCGTCGCAAACCTGGCCACCTGGGCACCTCTCCTCGATATCTGGGTGAAAGACAAAGGGAAGACTCCACTCTGAAAGAGAGGCCTTGGAGGTTATTTTACAGCCAGAGTGGCAGAGGCCAGGGAAGCAGGTGGGTGTTCTAGCTGCCTTTAGCAAAGCCGTTAATGTGGTAGCTAAAAGTGATGAGGCCCTGGCTGTGTGGTGGGGAGGCAGGGGCAGGGATCCATGGCAGAAAGAAGAGGGTACACTTTCCTAGAGATGTTTCCAAAACCCCTGGGTAGGGATCTTGAGTTGAGCTCTGGTAAGCATCTTGAGGACAAAGACCTCTTATCCAGCCTTGTCGAGTAACAACTGTTTGGGTCATAGGCTATGAATAAATATTCCAACTCTGTCTCCTTCTGACACGTAATAGGATGGCACTTCCCTGCTCACTGGAAGTTGGTGTGGCCATGTGACATTCTGTGGCTCATGAAAGAGAAGCAGAAGCTTTCAGAGCCAATGCAGACTCTACCATGATTTTTTCCCCTGACCTAGCTGCTAAGGGCTCCTCCAGGAGCCTGTGTCCCTGTGTGACTCTGATAAGCAGAGCACACCTTAGGCTGACTTGCGGCTGACATGCAGCCATTGAAATGTCAGGTTATTGTTTATTTGTTACAGCAGGACACCCCAGCCTGTCCTGATTGAGACAGCAGCTCACCTTTGTGTAGCCCTGTGTCACATCCAGCATGGCTTTTTCACACTGCATCACCTCATTTGATCCTCTGGAAAGCATGTGAGGTAGGTCTGTTATCCCAATTTACCAGCTGAAACTGGGTCTCTGAAAGCTTAAGTATCCAAGGTTCCAGAACAAAGTGACAGAGCTGGGAATCCAACCCAAGCCCCAGGACGCCAAATCCCATGCTGTTCCTCCCCCACCATGCTCCCTAGTGTGATGACACCCAACAAATGGGTACCGACTGAAATCGAAATAATATTGGTCAGCACAGCTGCAATCATCAGCACCACAGCACTTTCACGAGGGCAATGCTTTTTGTTGGTGTCATGAACATATAATATAGCATAACCAGTTTTATAAAGAGCAAAAGTTATCAAGAAGTGATGCCTACAGTGTCTTACAGGAAAGTCAGACATCAGATATTACCTAGGGAAGGCTCTTACTGGGATGAATGATCTATCATTTATTGTAGATTTTTTTTTTTTTTTTTTTTTTTTTTAGACAGAGTCTTGCTCTGTCACCCAGGCTGGAGTGCAATGGCACAATCTTGGCTCACTGCAACCTGTGCCTCCCAGGTTCAAGCTATGCTCCTGCCTCAGCCTCCCGAGTAGTTGGGATCACAGGTACGTGCCACCACGCCCAGCTAATTTTTGTATTTTTAGTAGAGACAGGATTTTGCCATTTGGCCAGGCTGGCTTTGAACTCTTGGCCTCAAGAGATCTGCCTGCCTCGGCCTCTCAAAGTGCTAGGATTACAGGTGTGAGCCACTGTGCTGGGCCTATTGTACTACTTTGAAAACCAGCTTCTGTAATTAACATTCTCCATGGCTCTGGCACTCTCCTCATACCACTCCCCTACCCACAAAGTCCCTAACCACAGTTCCCCTGACTCTGAGTTCTTGCATTCTTTGTATCTAAACTCTCTGCCAGTCATAGTTACCTGTTCTAGGGCCTCAATCACTCAGGGTCCTTTTTTTTTTTTTCTCCTGGGAAACCAGCAACCTACTCCAGCCAACTCATGCAAAGGCTGATGGTATGTTATTGCTGCGACTCGTCACGCTTGTGTTTTAACCTGGCTCTCCAGTCCAGCAGTGGGATTTCAGAGCAGCTCAGTCTGCTAGGGGAGCTGTCTCAGTGCCGGCCGACTTTTGATTACACCTCAAATCACATCCTGTTGTTGGCAGCCAATTCTACTTAGCCTAAGACTGCTTTCTGCATCCATCCATCCTTCACTGCTGACTTTGAAGGGATCAAAAGAGCCCTGTGTATTTTTCTAATCTCCCTAATCCTCGTAACTATTCCTGTGAGGATGCAGGTATCATCACTACCATTTTTCAGATGAAACGAAGGCCCAGAAAGTTTTAGTGACAGACCCAAGGTCACCCCTGTGAGCCGGTGGCAGAGATGGGAATGGAACTCAGACCGGCTGGTCTCCCAGGCCATCAGTCTCCATTAGACCCTGCTGTCTCACTGAATTCCCCCTGCAGTTTTAATTGAATATCATGTTCTTCTTCACTTCCTGCCCTAAACAGGGCAACAGCTGCCGCTCACCCTCCTAAGCCGGCTGGCGGTACTTCAGTGGTGGGTGAAGTTATGCTGGGGTGGAAAGCGGGTGAAGAGTTTCAGGATAAAAGGACCCATCAGATTGGAAGATATTCACGACGGTATAAAAGGGATGCCCTGACTTTCAAATGACATCGTGTCGGGGACCAGGCTAAGAGTGAAACTGCTTGGGAGGGTGAGTATGGGAGTTGGAAGGACGGGACACTGTGGAGGAAAAAAAAAAAGGGTGTGTGTGTAATTGGATGAAAACTTTTTGGCAAAAAAAAAAAAACCATGGAGCACTGTTATTGGTGAGAGGCCCAATATGCGACACGGCTGGACTGTCCTGGGTTCATGTTCTTTTCTTGAGAACAATGCTATAGGGTTTCAAGGGGATTACAAGCAAGAGGACTAAGATTCACTTCGCCCCATTCCATCTGCTGCACAGTTTCTACAGCAGTGGTTCTAAAGCTTTTGGGTGCAGCAGAAGGACCTGGGGTACTCGGTAAAAGTGTTGGTTTCTGGTCCTCTCCTAAGAGACAGTGGCTCAGGAGAGTTTGTAATTGTCTTGTAGGGCACACTTAGGGGACGGCAATCAACGGTCATCCAGCTTCAAGAACTTGTGCCCCTGCACCTCATATACATTTTGGAAAGGTCTTTTCCTTTGGGAATCAGAGGAGGAGGCCTGCAGGGGAGTGGCTTTTGTCTACAGCTGCTAAAAAAACAAAAACAAAACAAAACAAAACCAATAACTCTACTCCGCGAATGTGAGGTTTGGGTAAGCATAGAGCAGCCTGCTGTCTTTGTCGCGGTCACCACCATCAAAGCATTTGCAGGAGCCTGTCTGCAGGTGGAGTGAGGCTCCTAATTACACTTCAGGGCACAAGGACCTGCGAGGAGAGGGGAATCTTGCCCTTGGAAATATGAGCAGTTTGGTCCAGGCCAGGAGGAAATTGAAAAACTTCCCAACCAAAACGTTTACTTCCCGAAGAGATAAAAAGAAGCTCAGGGTCATAAATTCGGGCCAACACCCAGGCCCCAGAGGTCAGACAGGAGGCCCAGAGGGGGATCAACACAACCGAGGGCAAGGAATGCAAGGCGAGAGTCCCCAGCCAGTAGGGAGCCCCAAACACAGATCCAGGGGCTCAACAGACACCCAGCAGACATCCCTCAGAGGCCCAGGGCTCGGGGGACTCAGGCCACTTGTCTGTGGCTAGGCAGCAGGGCCTTGGAGAAGCCTCCAGCCCAGATCCCCTGCGCTAGCTGTCAGCGCTCTCTGTGTGTTGCGGAGTTACATTTTTTTTCCGGAACCCTGCTTAGACATGTTCACTGAAAAAAAAGCAAATCATCAGGGAAGATGGTATAAAGAACTGGCAGCCTCTGTTTTCTCAGCCAAGAACCTGAGCAGAACCAGGAGGCCAGCTGACCAGGTGCCCAGCTCCAATTCCCAGAGGGGGGCTGTCTGCCCAGCGGTGCCCCGTGCTTGGCAAATGGGTGCCTAAGGAGGCTGCCATCGTTATTCTCGGGAACCTATGTAGGGCTCAGGAAATCATGAATTATGACTGCCACAGCAAGAACTGAATGATGACTCAGGACACCTTTTGCTGTTAACTTCCATTTGTGGGCACTTCTCATTTTCAACAAGCAGAAATTCCTCCTCTGGGGACTGCTTCCCATGCTCCCGCTCATCTCAAAGTCTCAGTTGCTCCAAAGTTATGAAAATATGCAGAAAGGTGTCAGAACCAGGGAAATGTGGTCAGAGTGGGACACAGTCTGGTGGGGAGGAGGTCATTTCCAAGGGCAAAAGGTGGGCCCACTGGTATTAAAACTTCTCTATTTCCTACATTTTGATTACTTTCTACAGCTACAGTGTGAAGCAAATCGTCATTCTGTGACATGAGGGGCGGGTGGAGAAGCTTTAAATAATTTAAACTTGAAACTTGTTCCCCTCCAAACAAAAATGGCATTGAAATGTTAGATAAGTTCTTTACCCTTTCTAGGTCTCAAATTTTTCTCCCCATAATGTAGCTTCCATTTCATCTGGTAAGCAAATCCTGAATTTTAACTGCCTCAGAAGGACCTTGAGCTCCGTGCTTGAAAGGCAGCAAAGCCGAATGCAATATTAATGTATAATTATTTACAATAAAACCACAAACTCAATTTAAAAAGCCAGTTGAAGTGTAAGGAGCAAACCACAAAGATATAGGTAAACATTTCAAGTGGAGACACCACGGTTCAACACAGAATTGATTCTCTTCTAGAGCAATCATCTCTAAAGCCCATCTCACATTTCTGAAATGCTGTTACAAATAAAACAGAAATCAGGACAAGAGGAGGTGGCAAGAAGCAGGAAAACGGCCAATGATCTGGATTTGGCCAGCTTCCTGATGGTGGGCGTATCGTCCCGTCACTCTGGCCCTTCCTTTCATCGTGTTTTTTGTTTGTCTAAATTACAGCCAGAAAACACATAAGCTTACCCTCTTAATCGTTTTCTAGTGTACAGTATTGTTAACTATATGCTATGCACATTGTTGTATAACAAACAAAGCTCTAGAATGTTCATCCAGCATGACTGAAACCCTATACCCATTGAACAGCTCCTGGTTCCCCGTGTCCTAAGCCTCTGGCAACCACCATTTGACTTTCTGTTTCTTGAGTTTGATTACTTTAGACACTTCACAGAAGTGGAATCAGGCAATATGTCTTTTTTTGTGACTGGCTTATTTCAGTGAACATAATATCTTTAAGGTATGAACCTTGTAGCATATGCTAGGATTTCCTTCTTTTGAAAAGCTGAATGATATTGCATTGTGTGTGTATGCCACATTTTCTTTATCCATTCATTCTATCAATGGCATTTAGCTTGCTTCCACATCTTGGTAATTATGAAGAATGCTACAATGAATATGGGTGTGCAAATGTCTCTTTGAGATCCTGTTTTCAGTTCTTTTGGAAAAATTCTCAGAAGTGGGATTGCTGAATCATATGGTAATTCTATTTTTAATTTTTCAAGTAATCTCTATACTGTTTTCCATCATGCCGCACCATTTTACAATCCCACCAACAGTGCTTTGTCTTCAGGACTGCACTGGTAAAGCCATGCTTTTTCTCCTATTACAATTGGAGCAAAGGTTCCAATTACTCTACATCCTCATCAACATTTGTTTTTTTGGGTTTTTATGATGGTGGCCATCCTAATGAGGGTGAGGTAGTATCTCACTCTGGTTTTGCTTTGCATTTTCCTAATGATTAGTGATGTTGAGCATCTGTGAATATGCTGTTGGTCATTTGTTTATTTTCTTTAGACAAATGTCTGCTGAACTCCTTTGATCATTTTTTAAGGTTATTTGGGTTTTGTTATTGAGTTGTAGGAGTTCCTCTATGTATCCACTATTGAGTATAATGTTAGCTGTGGGCTTTTTATATATGACTTTATTATGTTGAAGTAGTTTTCCTCTATTACTAGTGTGTTGAATGTCTTTTTTATCATGAAAGGTGTTAAATTTTGTGAAATGTTTTTTCTGGATTAACTGAGATAATCATGTCATTTTTGTCCTCTGTTCTTTTGATGTGGTGTATTATATTTATCAATTTTTTTATATTGAACTATCTTTGCATCCCACAGATAAATCCCACATATTCCTTTAAATGTGCTATTGTATGCCATTCTCTAGTATTTTCTTGTGAGTTTTTACATCAATATCCATCAGAGATACCGGCCTGTAGTTTTTTTCTGGTAGTATCCTTGTCTGGCTTTGGTGTTAGGGTAATGCTGGCCTCATAACATCAGTTTGGAAGTGTTCTCTTTTCTTCAATATTTTGGATGAGTTTGCTAAGGATTGGTGTTAATTCTTCTTTGAATGTTTGCTAGAATTCTCCCATGAAGCCATCTTGTTTTGGGCTTTTCTTTGTTGGGAGATTTTTGATTACCGACTCAATCTCCTTACTAATTATAAGTCTGTACAGATTTTCTATTTCCTCATGATCGAGTCTGGGTAGGTTATAAGAATTTAACCTTATATAACCTGTTTCTAAGAATGTATCTGTTGTTTCTAGGTTATCTAATTTGCTGGTATGTAAATGTGAATAATAGCCTTTATAATCCTTTGTGTTTCTATGGCATCAGTTGTACCTCCTCTTTGCTGATTTTAGTTCTTTGTCATTGTGTTTAAAATGAATTTGTTGAACTAGGTGATTTCTAAGGCCTTTCTAGCTCTGAAATTCTTTGACACCTCAAAATAACGTTTTAAAGTGCATTATAAAATATTTAAGACATACAAAATGATATAAAGAAGAACACAGTGAATACCCACCTAGCTTAAGAAATAGAAGTCATCAGTGTAGTGGATAACTTTCCGTGTATCCTTCCCCAGGTGTGCTCTCCATGCCAGAAGAACTCATCATTCTGAATTTTGTGTTTTTTATTCTCATATATATATTTATGCTTTTTATTATATATATGTGCATGTGTGAGAGAAATATATATTTTGTCTACTTTTAAATTTCATATTAGAAATAAAATATTGTATTTATTAGTCTACAAGTAGATTTTTTTCTAACATTTTGTGAGCTTCATCCTCGTTGATGCACATAGCACTTGTTCATTTCCCCTCGCTTTCCCCCGACCCCCGTTGTAACACTTAATTACAGTTTTAGTATGCGTTGTTGATGAACACTAGGTTGTTTTCATTGTTTTGTTTTAACAGTCTTTCTCCAAATATCCATGTATATATCTCCTTGCGTGCTTGTGTGGGATTTGCTCTAATAGCAAAACTACCTGGAGCATAGCGAATGTGCATTTGCACCTTGACTAAATAATGCCAATTTTTTCTCTAAAGTAATTGAACCAATGTGTACTCCCACCAGCAGGGTATAAGATTTCCCATTATTCAACATCCGTGCCATCACTTGGTAGTATCAGACATGTAATGGCCATTCACACGTTTTGGAATAAAATGGTAACCTATTGCAGTTTTCCCTATAATTTCCCTGATAACCACTGTGATTGTTCATTTTGTCTCATGTTTAGCAGCTATTTGTGCTTCCTCCTCTGTGAATGACTTCTTCATTATTTTTTGCCTGCCTCTAATTTTTACCATGGGGGGACTGTATTTATGCTCTATCCCAGGAAAGACATAGATTGCCTGACCAGATCTCATCACTGTGAACTGCATTCTTGAAAAATTTCTAACATAGCTCCCACTTGTGCCACAAGACTGTGTGGGCGAGGATCACCTTTCCTTAGTGCATTCAATGTACCCATGTTTCCTTCATACCAGCCAGTGCAGGTGGCATGAGTGTGCATTCCAGGGCAATGTACTGTTCAAAAATGTGAGTCTCCCATCAGAGAGTTGAAATTCAGAGTTCTCACAGCAGTTGCTGCTAAGCCGATGTTGCTTCTATCCAGATGGCCATGTGTACCACCCGATATGGAGAGGCCTAAGCATGCACTGGAGGGAGGCCATGCCCACTAATCCTCCACATAAAGGGTCATGGAGTTATGAAGTTATTATGCTCTAATACTTAGAATTTCCTGGGTTTTATGGAGAAATGTGCATTCCTGATATTTTTCAAAGTTGCAAAATGCTGATATTTATTTAGAGACGTGCCACAAGTGAAGCCAAAGGAAATATGCCCAAGATTGAATTTGAGATTTCTTTAACTACAACTTGGAGCAGAGTGTTCACCAAAGAAGATCAGCAATGAAGAGGCAAAAAGCCTATTGTGTTAATTCTTGCTTAACATTTTAAATTAAAAACTAAGGAGTTTGTCCACAAGGGATACAAGAGGTGCCTGTGTCCTTTGAGACGAGCTCATACATACATGTTAAATTGCTAATAGAAGAGGTGCTTGTATGCCAGGATACAAGAAGTGCTGGGCGTAGGATGGACATCAGTTTGAAAATCTCTCTAGTCCTAATTTGTGTGAGTTGCTGCTATTATCACTGTAGATTGTTGTCCCAGCTACAGTCAGATTGTGTTGGTTTACAAAGTGTGTTGCTGGGGAAGACTGGCATGTCCACAGTGGATGCATTCCCACTGGAGAAGATGAAACTCTCATCAGATCCCAAAGGAAAAATGGGAATTGTGGGTTTGGAATTGAGATACAGTTCATAGGATATCCCAGAGATAGAGGGGAAAGGTATTTTTCTCCAACCTAAGAAATACGTATGCATGTACACATGCAAACACACACACACACGCTCAGAAAGTGTGTCTACCTGCATGCAGCCCTCATTCTGCTGATTTTATTTCTCCCACTTCTGCTTCTAAGTGGCAAAGAAAGCCAAAAGTGAGGGGATTGAAACAAAATGGAAAAAGCAAAAACAAATTTTACCTATAAGACCTGATATTCATCTAAAAATGAATATGTTTTTAACCAGCAGATTGTGAAGCAAAGCAACACTCCATCAATATATTCGTCAACTAGTGAATTATTATTGAGCAAAAAGTGTGTCTATTCTATATTGACAGGCTCCTGTGGCTTCTCCAGTGCCTACTAGAACAGGTTTCCAGGAATACCCCACATTCAAATGGCTGTTCCAGTCTTCAATCGGCATCTTAGACACAGTCTGTAAAGGAAACATAGTAAAAACTGGAGTAAGCAGAGAATAAATAGAAGACTATGGAAGGATCTGGGCAAAGGGAATCCTTGAAATATATGACCCTTGACTCAATCAATCCATTTGCAAATATTTATTGAAGGCCTAGTATATGCTGTCAGTGTCATTGTCCTATGGGCAGTATAATAATATCTTTCCCTCTGTACCTTAGTTTTCTCAACTGTAAATTGGGAATAATAATAGTATCTATCCTGAAGTGTTATTGTGAGTGTTAAGTGAAATAACATATTTAAAGCATGTAGAACAGTGCCTGACATGTGATCAATACACAATCAAGATTAAGGAAGGAGAAAAATCATAAGCACATAGAAACTGAAA
Source organism: Colobus angolensis palliatus (assembly GCF_000951035.1). NCBI lineage: Eukaryota > Metazoa > Chordata > Mammalia > Primates > Cercopithecidae > Colobus > Colobus angolensis. The sequence goes on along the minus strand of NW_012115489.1, from coordinate 3,727,468 downwards.
AACAATAAAGGCATCCAAACAAGAGATGTAACAAGGCAGTGCATTATTAATTGCCAAACAAATGCTTCTTACCCCTGAATGTCAAAACGTAGGGCACAGAGCTAAGAGAGAGCCAAAAGAGTTTGGTTTCTCACACTAGCCAAGCACCTGCCTTTTGCACGTGTCTGAGAAGCTGCAAACGGGTCCCTCCAGAGACACCATGGATCCCGATGGGCTCTTGGGAGAGGACCCAGAGCCGCCCCTAAGCACAAGGTAGTGCAATGTAGTGCTAGCGAGTGCTGCTGTGGTGCCAGACTGCCCATGTTTAAAACCTAGTACTGGCGCTTATTCTTTGTAGGCTCTGGACAAGTTATTTAACTCCTCTGAGCCTCAGTTTCTTTCTTGGTAAAATTTGAATGATAACTGATGATGATAATTTGAATGATAAATGATAATGATAAATGATAAATTTGAATGTCTATTTCATGGGTATGCATGAGGATGAAATGAGATAGTATAATACGTTCATAATAGAGGACCTGACAAACATAAGTGTTAAATTGCTCATCTACGTGGGAGCCTAAACCACCTGCTTCTTCCCCATCTTTAAGGAAAGAAATTCCACAATCTGTCCCAGTGTTCAATGGTGTCAAAACTTCCTCCTGTTGGGAAATCCTCCCTTTTTAAAAGTTTATATAATTTGAGAGGGCCCTTAGTGATTTTGATAACCCAACTCACCGTACAGGTGAGGAGAAAAGGCTGGAAAATTTAAGTGACTTGCCCAAAGTCATGCAGATGGTTAGCGGCAGAGCTAGGACTGGCTCCCGGTTCTCCTGAAACCCAAGTCCATGCTCTTTCTACTAAGGCTGCCGGTAGAAAGCATCTCATCTTATGCTCATCATGGTGGAGACTTTTTGTGCCACGTGATTCTGGACTCTCCTGGGCAGAACATCCCAAGCCCTCCATATTCCGGCCTTGATCTACCTGGGGGGCACCCAACACACATGGGCTCTGAATGAACTGCAAAATAAAACAAAGGGTGACAACTGGGCCACATCATCAACTTTATTACAGATCCAGGCTACACTGGAGAACACAACTTTAATGGGCTGGTTACCTGACCCCCTAAATTAGGCAGAATCACCTGCTGTCCTAGGCGTATGGACTGGGGCACTGAGAAGAGGCTTCCATGTGGCAGACGTTCCCAAGCCCAAGAGAAAGAAGGAGGATGGGGCTGAGCAGAACATGCCCATCTACTCTTTCCCAGTTTGCCAGGCAGAAGTCACTGCACCTCCTTAAGGGTGGAGAAAATAAAGGGGAAGAAAGTCAGGAGTGTGAGTAGCAAAACTCTTCTTTCTTAGAAGCTAAGAGTGGAAAAAGATTTTCTTTTCTAGTTTCACCTCTTTCAGACCACACCCTTTGAGTGCTCCCTACTCATTGACTGTACAAATAATTGGCAACCCTTTGGCCTCACTCTGTTTCTTTTGTGCTCCAATTATTCCTCTTGAACAGGGTGCCTTTGCCCTCTGGATGCCTTAGTGACTTTTTTTTAATACTTTAAGTTCTGGGGTACATGTGCAGAACGTGGAGGTTTGTTACATAGGTATACACGTGCCATGGTGGTTTGCTGCACCTATCAACCCATCATCTACATTAGGTATTTCTCCTAATGCTATCCCTCCCTCAGCTCCCCCACCCCCTAACAGGCCCCAGTGTGTGATGTTCCCTTCCCTGTGTCCTTGTGCTTGTATTGTTCAACTCCCACTTATGAGTGAGAACATGATGCCTTGCTGTTAAGTGCCCTCTGTCTAAGTCTGTTTGGGCTGCTGTTACAACAGAAACTTATTCCTCAAGGTTCTGAAGGCTGGGAAGTCCAAGATCAACGTGCCTGCAGGGTTTGGTAAGAACCTTCTTTCTCATAGACTATGTGGCACCTTCCCACTGCATCCTTACATGGGGGAAGGGTGAACAGGCCCTGTGGGCCTCTTTTATAACTGCATTAATTCCATTCATGGGGTCTTTACCCCCACGACCTAGTCACACCCCAAATGCCTACTCCTTAATACCATCACATAGGGATTCAGTTTCAACCTATAAGCTTTGGTTGAAAGCTAAACATTTAGACCTAGTACTCTTTCATCTTTCATGACTCAGTTCATATGTCACCTTCTGTATGAAGCTCTTCCTTCCTCTCCTCATGTCCACCCCCAATACTTTATGGGGTGAATTGGCAACCTTGTCTTTGTGTTTAATATGGACTTTCCTCTTACCTCTTTTAGCCCTTTATTCCACTTAATTTTCTGAAGACAGAGGCACATCTTACTTATCCTATGTTCAAGGCCTTACACAGAACTTTAAATGCAATAGGTCTTCAATAACTTTTTGATGAATAATTATGTTGAATGTTTTTCCTAGGCATACTAGAAGATATTAAGCCAAGTCCCTGCCTTATTTTCAGAATAAAGAATCTCATTATTTCATTTATACATTAAGTACCAGTAGGTGCATGGCACTGTTAGTTACTGCAAAGTATACAGCTTGTAGTCTTCTAGACTCTTAAAATCTAGACTCTTTCTAGAATCTTAAAATCTACTTGAAAAGGTATGTTCACAAGAAATAATTGAGCATGTGTACATAATTGATACAAATGCTTTTTTGTACCCATAAATCCCTTTATAATTTACAAAGCAAAATCTGCCTGATCTGCCATTCAATCCAATGACTACCCTGCGAGTCAGGGTGGACTCACTAGCCCCATTTGACAGATTAGTAAATTGGGCTTGAGAAGCCTTGGGTGATTTCGCCAAACACACCCAGCTGTGAATGATAGAACTGGAGCTTGAATCCAGGCATTTGGCTCCTAACCTAGTGTGGTTTTTCATGATAGGCAGCTAAATGAAAATAATTAAATGCAGGTGTTTGACTATGCAATGAAGGGAGAATGACGTCTACATCTACTAGTGTCTCCATCACCTTTGGCTATACTGAGAGGTTCAGTGTGTGTGCTGGCTTCCAATCCCAACACCCCCATGCTTTGTTCAAAATCTGCCTATAGATGAAGCCCAAGGTCTTTCTGCCAAGCTAATGGGGAAAGTTAAAGGGAGAGTAGAGGCTGAGAAAAGTATTACCCAAGGTGGAATGTTAGCTATCCAAGTGTACCTAGCAAACTAGAATTTGAAAGACATGCAGATGTAGGTATACAATTTCATGGTCTTTATGGATTCTTGCTATCCTAGCTCTGAAGCTTCAAGTCTAGTGGGGACTTTTTTGTATCAGAAATGTCTCCTGAGGACTGAGGAGGATGGTTGTGGAATGAGCAAATTTGAGTGGGAACTAAGTCATTGTCTGGCCAAAAAACAGGATTATAATAAACAAGCCATGAAATGGAAATCATTCAGATCTGAGGGAGTACTGTCTGTTCCTGTCTAAACAAGTGACTGCAATTTCCCATTTTTCTTCAGCTTTCACTTAAAGATAATATAGTCCTTTCCAGTCTTCTGACTGTCTTGTTATAGTGCCTGTAATTTCCCTTCAAATACTTCAGTGTTGATTGTGTGATGTATATATGTGAATGCAAGTTAACTGTAATCTACATTAGTGAACACTGAAAGACCTTCATTCAGGAATATATGCCATAGGGAAGAAATAGAAAATACTACAGCTCTCTCAATTCTAAGCCCATATCTGAGAGCTGGTTAATTAGCATAAAGAATGGTAAAACACTTTTTTGTTGGTGAAATAAGTGGTGTTCACTCTAAATGACTGGCTAGAAAATTTGTAAAGACACCTCTGTCCTGGCATGAAAGGAGTATAAGAATCTGGTGAGCCCAACAGCCTGCTACCTTCAGAGTGGTGCTCCAGGCCTGGGAGTTCATTTATTCTCTGTACCTCATGCATGGTGAAGAATGTGGGCACTGACTCTGCTGTCAGAATGTTTGATGCATATGCCTTAGTGTAAATTTCTCATGCACCGGAGATTGCCTTAAATGACTGAGAGTGGGACACTCTAAGATTACAGGATCAGCTTGTATTGTTTGGGGACCTGACTGCTGGTCAATGTCAGAATGGGGCAGAATAAGGTAGAATTGGGTCTGACACTTGCTTTCCTTGTTACCACCAAGTAGCCAGGTTGTTGGGGAAGAAGATATACAGTTCCACCCGCCTCTAATTGTTGGGTGCAACTGACATTTATCACTAGATTCCATCAACTGCTAATGGCCAAAGTGGCTTTATGTCCTTTTGCAACAGCTCTTAACAATTCCTCCCATTCTTAAACAAATTCTTCTATTTTTTTTGCTTTCTTCCTTTCTTCCTCACCCCTAGCTCTGTCAAATGACACCCGATCAAAGGAGAGGGCATACAAATGTTTATTGAGCTTAATCTATGCCCTTTATATGCAATATTTAATTTCATCCCCAATTAAAATAAAATAGGTATGATTTAGTAAAAGTTGAATCTCAGAGAAGTTGAGAAACCACCCTAACATCACACAGCTAGTAGGTGATAAAGCTGAGATTCGAAAGCTTGGAATTCAGAACTCACATACCATTTTTAGCACACAACTCCACACACAATTTTGAAAAGGGCTAATAATTGTGGGCACTTCATGCTCTTCTACCAGATGGGATGTTTTGACAAACTGAAGAATAATCATAATGACCTATGATTATTTTTTCCTATCAAGTGCATTCTCTGCCGTAAACAAGGAGAACTCTTGCAACCTGTGAATAGAGGTTTACTTCCTCTCTCCAATTGCTCTCCAGTCAACCTCACCTATAGTCAGACCATGACGGAGTAACAGTAAACACGAGGGAGGTGATTAATGTGGTGTCAAGAAGCACCTGAAGTCCATATGGATGTGTTTGATTTGATTTTTCTGAACCACTCTTATCTCTAATGCCAAAGCATGGATGGGTCTCCTAGTTCTACAAAGGCCCCCAGCCTGGCCTTCGATGACTTCTTTTCCCCTTGGAGGCTTCTTTTTACCTGGAATTTGGCCTGATCTCATCTGGATCAAGAGGTATTGTTTATCAGAGGCTGTTTACTGTAGCCCTTACAGATGACCCCAACCCCTACACAGGTTAGGCCCACTCATTAATTACTTCAAGGAAACTCCTTTGGTGTCTGCCTTTTATCCTCTTATAGATATTTCTGTAAAAGAACATGTGTTGTTAGAAATGCTGTTTGCTCAGTGTTCTCTGTCCCTAAGACTGGCCTTCAGGACACCTGCTGGAGTCCTCTGCGTTCAGTTCTGGGTATCACAGAGAGCAATACTGCTAAGGAAAGCTCAGGAGATCAGGCACATGAGGGCAGTTCAAGGACAGTAGGGACAGAGTCAAGACAGAGTTAAGCTTCCATTTTGAGAAAACATAACCATGTTCTGAAAACGTAATCACACTAAAATATAAAAAAGGGAAAAAAGGAAGAGCAGTACATTAAGATAGGCATTTCTGTGCAATAGAAATTTAATAGAAATGTTCTGGAGTATTATCTTGGGTAAATTTAAAAAAAAAAAAAAAGAAGAAGAAGAAGAAAGAAAGGGAAAGTAATCCAGAACAAGAAGTCAAATCCTGGAGCAAGAGAGGCAGACTAGAGTTCAGCTTCTAAGGAGTAGTATGGAATTAAAATACATACATAGAATTAAAGAAAACGATATTAGGTAAACACTACATTAGTCATCATCAAAGAGAGAAATTGTGAATTGAAAGACGGTTCTAATGAATTTCACAGCTCAGAGAAATAGAGAGAGAAAAGTGTCGTTAAGAAAACTGGAAGATAGACTGATGATACTTGAAGAAGAAATGGCTAAACATTTTTAAGAACTGAGACAGTTGTGGTGGCACATACCTATAGTACCAGCTACTTAGGAAGCAGAGGCTGGAGGATCGCTTGGGCCCAGGAGTTCAAAGACGCAGTAACCTATGGTTGTACCGTGCACTCCAGTCTGGGCAACAGAGCAGGACTCCATCTCTAAAACATAAAAATAAAATTAAATTAAAAATAAAAAAGACTGGGCATGGTGGCTCATGCCTGTAATCCCAGAATTTTGGGAGGCTGAGGCGGGCAGATCACCTGAGTTCAGCAGTTCAAGACCAGCCTGGCCCACATGGTGAAACCACATCTCTGCTAAAAATATGGTGGTGTGCACCTGTAATCCCAGCAACTCAGAAGGCTGAGATGAGAATCACTTGAACCTGGAAAGCAGAGGTTGCAGTGAGCCAAGAAGGTGCCACTGCACTCCAGCCTGGGCAACAGAGCAAGATTGTCTCAAAAAAAAAAAAAATTAAATTAAAACTAAAAAAGAATTTTTAAGACTTCATGACTGAAGAAGATCATGAATTCTTAGAGTGGAAAGAAAGCACATACTGTGTTTTCTGTGTTTACTGTGAAGCAGGATTAAAAAGCAACAAAAAAACAGAATGACAACAAAATGACAACAAAACCCCTCAATATTTCACAGCAACATTGAAGAACACCAAGGATAAGGAGAAAATCATTTTTTATTTTATTTTTTAAAATTTTTAATTTTTTGTTTTTTGTTGTTAGACAGAGTCTCGCTCTGTTGCCCAGGCTGGAGTGCAGTGGCTTGATCTCAGCTCACTGTAACCTCCGCCTTCCGGGTTCAAGCAATTCTCCTGTCTCAGCCTCTTGAGCAGCTGGGACTACAGGCGCCTGCCCCCACAGCCAGCTAGTTTTTGTATTAGAGATGGGGTTTCACTATATTGGTCAGGCTGGTCTCGAATTCCTGATCTCAGGTGATCCACCTGCCTTAGCCTCCCAAAGTGCTAGGATTACAGGCATGTACCACCTCGCTCGGCCAAGGAGAAAATCTTAAACTGAGTGTGTTGGGGTTTGCGCAGTGGGATAGGGACTGATCCTCAGATACCTGAAAAGCTGTGTCTTGGAAGAGGAGTTAGGGTGCTTCCGAGGACCTCAGAGGGTGACCCAGGACTTAGAAGAAGGCACGGGGAAGCAGATTTTAAGCAGCTTTCAGAAAGAACATTCTAATAACAAGGGCTTTCCAGAATGAACAGCCTGCCTTCTAATAAGGAAGTGAGTTCTCTCTCAATAAAAGATCTGCCTCTACAGAGTCCCCCATTCTAAAGAGCATGGGAGGGAAAGTAGGCAGGCTTGGGAGCAACTGCATGGCTGGAATCAGAGTGGTGGGATCTGGGTTACTTGGGGCAGCTTAAACGCTATAGAAAACGGGCCATGAAGGATACAGGAAAATGGAGAGAAACGAACAGTGTCCAGAGGGGAAATGTGATTTTACCTGTGTAATGATTTGTTTGGGTCTGTCTTCTTGCTTGTTATTTTTGAAATGAATTATAAACCTTTCCTTAAATTCTACTCTACAACCTTCCCTAGAGTCAGGCAGTCTTTGTTGACCTGTTTCTTCTCCCACTTGACACTTTTAGCTGAGTTATTCACCATCTTGAAACTGGCTGGCCTCATTACCCTTTTCAGAAGAGATCAGATGGCTAACATAAAACTTACCCAAAACTTCTGTGTATGGAGGAGTCACTAGAGATGTCTGTTTCTGAGTCTTTGTCCCTTAATTCCCCGATGTAGGAGACAGAATAATTCACCTAAAATCATGACAACTCACATCGGTAGACTGTTTGATGTTTTACAAGGCTCTCTCATGTACACTAACCTCATTTAATTTTCACACACACACACACACACACACACACCACACACACAAAAGCCAAACCATCATTATCATCTGCAGAAAATCAAGAACTGGGAAGGATGTGCAACTTGCCCAAGGACAAAAAGCAACACTCAGCAGCAAATCCAATGCCTGAGGCTCTAAATCAAGAAATGGTTCTAAATGTCCTAAATTGCCTCTCTAGCTGACACAAAGAAGGGATGTTCCCATAGAAACATGGTTAAGGGTAGTTGAAGAATTAGTACCAACACCTAGCACTAATCCCTGTCGTAGTATAGGCATGCAGTAAATGTTTGCGGTTGAATTCGAATTGCAGTTCAGACTTCTTATGGGCTAGGTAGACTATCAGTGGGCTGGCCAGAGAAACCACCCAGTACTTTCCTCACCCCAGTACTCATTCTGCTTGACCTACTCTGGCTTCTTGATTATACAAGAGGGAACACCAAGTTCCCTCTTGTACAATCCCAGCCCTGTCTGACACTCTATTCCCCTTTCCTATTTTATTCCCTTCTATGGCATTTAGCATTTAGGATCATCTGACATGTCATGTATTTTACTTGCTTCTGTGGGGGTTATCTGTCTCCCCTGACCAGAATATGAGCTCCCTGAGGACAAGGGTTTGTATGTGCTTCGTTCCCTGCAGATTTCCCAGCACATAGAATAATGCAGGACTTGTAGTAGTGCTCAAGATGTATTTGTTGAAGAAATGAATGAAGGAATATTATTGTTTCTACAGACTTCTGGATTCAAACTAAAACACAAGCTGACTTTTGGAACAGAAGTCAGTTCATAAATAGAGACTTGATGAATATTTTTTGAGCACAAATAATGAAATACAGAAACTATTTTTACTACATCATTTAAACCTAGTCTCACGTAAGGTCGAACTATGGGCCATCCACACCTTGAGACAGGTGCAGAGAAGGAGACGCACAGAGCCCAGCTAGTCGGCTTGAAGCTATGTGGAGACAGGTTGAGTGGAAGTTGAGGTGGGAAGATCTGGAACCCAAAAAGAGAAAAAGACATCCAGAGGGGGAAAATCAATCCATCAGCTGTGGATACTGAGAATCTACTTTGAAACTAGGACTGTGCTGAGCACGGTGGGCCAGAAAAAGTCTCTAATACGATCCCAAGGAGTTAAAAATTGGCCGTGTGGAGGCAATTGTCGGGGAGACACACAAGACCCCCAAGAATGTTTGAAGCTCTAAACTGTATGTTACAATAAGAACTCCTGAAGGAAAAGGAGATTGGCTGTCTGGGGTTTTCAGGGAAGGCTCTTTGGAGGAGGTAGTCTCTAGCCTTCAAAGACAGGTGAGACTTCTCGCCCCAGCGGGGAAGGGGAGAAGAAGGGCATATCCTACCCTGAGCCAGCAGAACTGGTGCTGCAGAGGCAGGGACCTGGGTGCTGCAGGCACAAAGCTCTGCGCTAGCAAATCTAAAAATACCCGCCCTCTCTAGTTTTTTCTTTCCCTCTTGGTCTCTTTTCTTCTCACCCTCCTTCCTATTTTCTTCCTTCTCTGATGATCCTTTCTGGCAACCCTGGGACTCACTTGCTCATATCTCCAGGGAATCTCTGACCAGCTGGAGGGGCCAAAACCTTGCAGGACTCCCCGCAGTTCAGGTACAGGTTGGCAGCAGCTCCCGAGGCCCCCACCCCCCTCGACTCAGTTCTTTCAAATGCCAATTAACAGGTGTCAGAAATGCTGGTCTGAGTAAGAGATCCATGTCTGCATAACAACCCAACTGTTTTGGCTCCCCACCCGTGAGCATAAATATCGTGGTGTTTGAGCCCTTGGGGCCTGTGGAGTTTACAAGTATGCTGTCAAGATCTCTTCACTGGGCTAGTGCTTGAAGTGCTGCCAAAAAGCGAGGGGACTCCTGTGCTTTTATGTGTTCCCAAGCGCAGGCCACCCTGGCTCCAGGAGGAGCCCTCTGGGGACCGAGTGTCGGTGTGAATCTCAAACAGCAAGCTGACATTCCGGTTGGGAGTGTGACAGTGCATGCCTGGGTGATGATGCCAGGGCGGCAGGTGACACGGGTCCACCACAGAGGGGGAGCGTAATTGGAGTGGCTTCTAGTTACATGTCCTCAGAGCTCTGAAGGATGGAATCAGGGTCGGGGGAACAGTTAGAAAATGATGTTACAAAATCCGGATGTCCTGATCAAATTGAGACCACTGAGATGGAGCATTCAGAGCAGAGATGATCCCAGTGTTCCCAAAAAAGGCATCCAACGTGGGCTCATCTAGGACTAATGACATTGCAATCCAGAGATACAGACCACTGTCAACCAGTGAACTACACCCATACACATGTGCACATGCACACACACACACACACACATGGGCATCCATGTGATGGGCCCTGGAAGCCCAGAAGAACCCCTCTTTCAGGGCACTCCCCTCCCCCAGGCCTCACCACAGCCACTGAGGACCTGGATAAACATCTGAAAACACAGTGGCTGCCAGGGAGGAGAAAAAAGAGGCCAGGGTGGAATGGGATGGGGCAGGGCATGGCGACAGGAAGAGCTCAAAAGATTCTCAAGTTGGGTGACTACCAAGGTTGGCTTGTCTCAGAGGGCAGCAGGGCCATGGCCTGGCGGGCGGTGGGGCAGCAGGCGTTGGCTGGCTTCTGCCGTGTGGGGCATCATTTCTCTGCCTTCACCACCCCACCTCAGGCTCTGTTCAGAGGTCAGATCTAGGAGAGATTCTTGGACCGTTTGTCAAGTTGGTTCCACCCCAACAAGAACCATATCCAAAGGCTGAGCACATTTGACCTCATCAGCTTTGGGGTCTGCACAGCAAGTTGGAAAAATCCCCAGTAAGAGGCCTCATGGGAGGACTACATCACCATCCCCCTCAGGCCCAGACTGGTTATGCTTTGTAATAATTATTCTAGAAACATTGGTGGAAATGAGGAAAGCTTTCCCAATCTCCCCTAACTCTTTTGCCATTTGTCATAGAAGTCCAGAATATTCTAGATTTTATATTTGTGGGGACCAGCACCAGAAAGAGGCAGAGAAGTATACAGGATCACATACTTCTTTGGTGGCAAAACCCAGCCTCTTGGTCCCTAATACTCTTTCCGTTAAATTGCTCCTTGTTCTCTTGGTCTTCTTTGTATCTATTAACTTATGAAGAAGATAACTTTCAATAATTAAATGTGTCCTTAGGAATATTTCCTCGCCCCTGAGTTATATTGGAAACTCTGAGAACAGAGGAAGATGGCCTTTATTTCTTTGCTCCCTGGTCTGATTTAACTTTACAAGTCTCCATGCAGTGCCTACTCCATGAGCTGCTTTGCCGATTTAAGGGGAAAATACAGTCCACAAAGACACTATCCTGAGAATCGTCCCATGAGCCTTTCCCAAATCCCAAAGATGACGTAGAGTCCTGCCCCTCAAATGTCAGAATTTGGAAGAAGTCACCTGCCTCCAAGCAAAAGCCAGATGCCTGCAGAGGTGAAATAGGAAGCTCTCACAAGGATGAGATCAGATCTCTCTAAAAGAAATCTCGTTGGATGAAGACAGAAAACAAATAATTTCCCCCAACAGAGGAAAGCTATTTGTTTATCTGTTCCATGGGGGCCAGAGGGTCTGGAGCTGTAAAATCTGAAGGCAGTGCATGTTTTAGAAAGTTGTTGATGGGATCATTTTTATTGTACAGTGCATGGCCCTAAGATGGCCAAAGGGGAGTGTCAGAGCCTCGAATCTTTGTCCTTTTTTGGGAGACGACTCTGGGCAGACATTTCGCTGATCATAATCACTTTTATATGTAACTGGACCTTAATTCATTTGGTAGTATGAGCTACGGAAGGGCGGCACAGATTAGAGAGCTATGTCTGTAACTGACGAAATCTGCGCCTGGCGTGCATTTGTGGGGAAATTAAAAATAAAATGAAGCTCATCTGAAAAATGCGTGGGCTGGAATTAGCCGTCTCCTGACCGGTCACTCATGGAACTTGTCGGAGATGACCAGGACAGAAAAGTGAGACCTGGGCAGCACATCGGGCTGCGCCGCCCGCCAGGATCTGGGGAGCCTGTCATAATTTATAATGGATTATCTTAGGAAATAGATGAGGACAGCTTGTGTTCAGGAGCCAGGAAAGACTACTTTAGTTTTAAGAAGCTGGGTAGGGTGGGGGGGCACAGAAAACATGTCTCAAAAATGCATGACCCATTGTTTTTCATTCTGCAAGATATTTAGTGTCTGGACTTGGATTGAATTAACTCATCAAATCCTCTGCTATGAACATGGCATTTGCTGGCAGCTAACATTGCCACACCAAGTAAATGGCACCCCTTGCCTGTTTTCGTGCTGCAACTCATGTTTGCACCCCTCATTATAAGGTACATATCCAAGTATATTGGAATTTTTATAGGTAACACTTTGAGTTTCAAAGACTGGGGCTTACACACACACACACACACACACACACACACACACACACACACACTGGAGGGTATCTTCCCATTTTCCCACTGTGACTTCTCTTTGATTTTCTTCCAACATTGCCCATGATGCCCACTTTGATTTCATCAGATGTTACTGTTCTGGACTAACTACTTTTGATTGCATACAGAGGAGAAAGGGAAGTAGCATTTGTTGACTCTTCTCTGGTCAATGTGATAGTGTGTTACTTAAGTCCATTGTTAACCTTCACAAAGACACTTTGCGATACTATCATTCTGCTGATTTTAATGATGAGGCAAGTGGGACGTGGAGAGATTACAGAACTTGCAAGGTCTACCATTCAGTAAATGGCCTAGTCAGGCTTTGAACCAAGACCACTGGAGCTTCAAGCCTGGTCTGTGCACCCAGTCAAGGTGAAGCCAGAATCCTACTGTAACTGGTCAGGATCTACAATATCAGAAGAATTTGGATCCAACAGCAGGCTTTATTTCAATCCTTAACTCACCCAACCTAGTCCTCAAATCCAAGCTTCTTTTCCTGAAAAAAATTACAAAAAAAAAAAACTGCACTTCAAACTTTGAAAGGTAATAGCAATTAAACAACTTAGTTTCCATTGTCAGTCTGGTTTCTCTGCCTTAGTGGAAAGTCTAATGGGATAGTTTACAAAGATGACAAAGACAGATAATGAAAGTCAACCAGTGCATAAAGCTTCCTTGAAAGCTTGGTAATTAAAGGCTTTGCATTGTTCTTTAATAACAGTCACCTTTTTACTGCATTGGGATAAAGGCACAAGCTCTGAAATGTATTTGCATTTCAACCACACTCTTGAGTGAACACAATCTCTAGATTTTCATTCAGAGGAACTGCATTTCAACTTGTGTAGAAAGAAAGACCAAGAGGTAGCTGTTTCTTCCAAAATGCTGGCACTATGCAAACATTTAGTGGACTGGAGATTAGATGCTAATCTGTGAATTCATACCTGTGTTTTAGGGGGGCTTCAGGCTTATAAGAAAGGGCAGACAAGAAACCTTGATGTAAAATATAGCCATGGCCTTCCTACATGAAATTCCTATATCTGACGACCATGGTCCTGGAGCATGTGTGAGTTAATGTGACTCACTGGGGAAAAGTTCAATGTGTTCCTCAACAATGCCTGTGTCTACAGAGTAGAGGAAGTAGGAGGCCATGTGCTGTTGAGAGATTTCTGAAACAACATGTCCCAAATAACTTTTACTCCCGCCTGATGCATGAATTCTGCCATTAAGGTGAAAGGAAAAGGGGGTAAACATTTAACAGACACCTACTATGTGCCAGGCACTGTGTTAGGCAGTCTCAAATCTTTTTAATCTTCCTCACAACCCTCTGAAGTATTATTCTCTTTTTAGAGATGAGGAAATTGAAGCTAAGATAGGTTAGGTTACTTGCCAAGCATTACATAACCAGAAGACAGCCTGAGATTTAAATTCACATGTATCGGACTCCCAAATTAAACTCTTTGTCCCCTGTTAAAATGTGCCTGTCCCCGGGAAAGGTGGCATATGAAATCCTATCAGTCATTCACACTGTAGTGTAGTGAATTTATTCTACCCTTTCCGAGAAAGTTTCGATTAAGAAGCCTAAAGGTCTAGATTCCACAAAGAGGAAGAAAATACAGAAGGGAGAGGGTAATGATGATGAAAACATGTATCAGTCACTTTCCAGTTTTGCCTACCCCTAAATACCTGTGGCTAACTTGACAGAGCAGGCAAAAGGGGGAAAGGAAGATGTGAAGAACAAAGTCTTTCTTTCACTCTTGGTTTTGAAAAGAGAGTTAAGAATAGAGATGGTGCTGTGTTCCAAGAGTCACAACGTTGAGAAGGGAGGAAGGGAATTACATGTAATTTGGCTCAGCCAGCCGAGCACAATGGCTCACACCTGTAATCCAAGCACTTTGGAAGGCCAAGGCGGGTGGATCATGAGGTCAGGAGTTCGAAACCAGCATGGCCAATATGGTGAAACCTTGTCTCTACTAAAAATACAAAAATTAGCCGGGCGTGGTGGTATGTGCCTGTAATCCCAGCTACCAGCTACTCAGGAGGCTGAGGCAGAAAAATCGCTTGAACCCGGGAAGCGGAGGTTGCAGTGAGCTGAGATCACGCCCTTGCACTCCAGCCTGGGCAACAGAGTGAGACTCTGTCTCAATAAATAAATAAATAAATAAATAAATAAATAAATAAATAAAAATAATAATTTAGCTCAGCCTAATTCAAGATAAAAGACCAGCTGATCTAAGGTAGGTTACAGCATAGACATGGGTCTGCAGAGCCTATGGGCTGAGCAGGTCCGAAACTGAATTATTATTTCTCCTGGCACCTTTCTCAAACTAATCTGCTCAACATCACAGGCTTGGTCTCTGGGATGCAGTGTCATGGGTGAGAGCTGATGACTGGCGCTGGCCGTCTCACAGTCTAGCTATGTGACCTCCAGCTGCTGCTGACTCTCCTGGAGACTTCATTTGTAAAACAAAACTCAGAATGCCTGCTTCAAAAGATAACTATGAGAATTCAGTAGGGTAACGTGCAGGTAGCACTTAGTGAATGATAACTAATGCTACCGTATAATCTTCAGGCAGGATACATGAGGAATTTTGATCCAGAAAGCTTTGGGGCCAAGCTGACTTTAGCAATTGATAGAGCTTTCGCTTGCTACATGGCTTGTACTTGAGGGATGGTGGGAAGGACGTTCAGCTCCAGAGTATCTCCTTTACCTAAAAGCCATAATATCTGGAATTCCACATTTGGGATACATTCCTTTGGCAGCTGTCCCAAACATCCCTTTATTAATTCCTTTGATGGGAAACACACTATGTCAGTAGCTACTAACCCAAGCTGCCCATTGGAATTGTCTTAGGGGTTGGGAGGTAGGGGAAGGTTAAAGAATGCTGATACCCAACCCTAACCCCAGACCCAAAAAATTAGAACCTCCAGGAGGAGCCCAGGCATTAACAAAAAAGCAAAAGCGAAAACTTTGCCAAGTGTTTCTACCATATAGCCAGGGCTGAGAACCCCTGTGTTACAGTATTTGATTCTACTAGAATGGAAGCACTAGGAGGCCAAGAAATACAGCACAGCATTCCCAAGCTTCCCACTGTGCTTGGCACAAAAAATAGTTGACGTACAAATTCATGGTTGGTGTTGTTGAATGAAAATAAAAGTGTTATTGACTCTAAATTCCACCTTAGTGAGAGCCAGAGATGAGATTAAAGACAAGGGACTGGAAAGCACAGAGAGGGGAAGTAAGCTCTAGGTCATTACAGAAGAGCAAGTCTCCTTTCATAGAAAATGCAGCTGCTTGTTACTCTCATGATGTTGCTAACAGGAAAGGGCTGATCTCTTGGAAGAAGGGCAGATGCTACATTAGGACTGAAAAAAAGACAAGCCTCTTCAAGTTTCTAGAAGAAACTGAATACAAACAGAAAAGTTCCCATTAAGTATTTCAAAAAGTCCATCTGGCAGTTGAAAGAAACAGAAAACAACATGTACTGAAATCAGAGAGCTCGACCTTCAAATCTCACACCTGCCATTATTAACTATGCGACCTCACAGAAGGAGGGAGCTTTTTTCCTGTTTGTTTTGTTTTTGTTTTTGTTTTGAGACGGAGTCTCTCTGTGTTGCCCAGGCTGGAGTGCAGCGGCGCAATCTCGGTTCACTGCAACCTCTGCCTCCCTGGTTCACGCCATTCTCCTGCCTCA
This sequence comes from Colobus angolensis palliatus, assembly GCF_000951035.1. Classification (NCBI taxonomy): domain Eukaryota; kingdom Metazoa; phylum Chordata; class Mammalia; order Primates; family Cercopithecidae; genus Colobus; species Colobus angolensis. Next base: position 3,711,673 of record NW_012115489.1, on the reverse strand, counting down.
GCCTCCCAAGTAGCTGGGACTACAGGTACATGCCACCACGCCCAACTTATTTTTGTATTTTTAGTAGAGACGAGGTTTCACCATGTTGGCCAGGATGGTCTCGATCTCTTGACCTCGTGATCCGCCTGCCTCAGACTCCCAAAGTGTTGGGATTACAGGCGTGAGCCACCGTGCCTGGCCGCTTGTATTTTTTAAAGTATTTCTGATTCTCAGAGTCTATAAAAGGGGGAGTAATATTGATGATCTCCTAGGAGTGTTGAAGAACACTTGGTGAATTGACTGGCACATATCAGGCTACTGGAGTCTATTACTTCCCTCCTTCTGTCCTCCCTCCTTCCCTCCCTTTCTGCCTGACAAACAAAGTTATCAGTTATTCTAGGGATAAATAACTTTTCAAAAATGAGATATCAGACTAGTGATCCCCATATTTCCAAGTGCTAATTGTTGTGGGAATTTTAGGGAGAGATATGGAACTGTGTGGAAACTATGCTGACTTTACAGGGAGGTTTTCTTCTTTTTCTGAAGTCATAAAGAATGTAAATATCATTACAGTTATCTCTTATTTTAAAATAAGCTCACTAGAAATCAACTATGAAACTATTTTGTCATGATAACATTTTAGTGGAAAATTTTAATTACTTTCTTAATATCCTCATGGTAAATTTTCTACACATACAAGTTTTCATCTCATTTTGGGTTATTGTGGAGACTTTATATTTTTCTAGAATTTATCTGCATACTTTTTAGCTGTACCTGTTTGCATTATTATATTTTTAAATGGTTTCTCTATGGACCAAGATGCATAATATTAATATTTCGTGAGGTCAGGAGTTCGAGACCAGCATGGCCAAAATGGTGAAACCTTGTCTCTACTAAAAATACAAAAATTATCTAGGCATGGTGGTATGTGCCTGTAATCCCAGCTACTCAGGAGGCTGAGGCAGAAAAATCGCCTGAATCCAAGAGGCGGAGCTTGCAGTGAGCCGAGATCACGCCATTGCACTCCAGCCTGGGCAACAGAGCGAGACTCTGTCTCAAAAAACAAAAACAAAACAAACAAACAAAAACAAAAACAAAAACAAAAAAAGATGAAAAATAATAAATAATAATAATTTAGCTCAGCCTAATTCAGGATACAAGACCGGCTGATCTATGTTGGGTTACAGCATAGACATGGGTCTGCAGAGCTACTGCAGAGTAACTCCTTAGAGTTACTATTGTACATTGCAACTGTATACAGGTCAATTTTCTCCCACTCTGTACTTTATGATATAGTTGTCATATCTATTTACCTACCTGTGTTATACATCTCACAAGACAATGTTAAAATGTTGTAATTTTTGCTTTAAACAGTCATACATCTTTTAAAGAAATTAGGAGAAGACAACTTTTTATATTTACCCAGGTATTTACCATTTCTGATGCTCTTCATTCATTCCTAAAGATCCAGGTTTGCCTCTGGTATCATTTCCCTCCAGTCTAATGAGCTCCTTTCCTTCATTCCTGTAGAGCAGATCTGCTGATGACAAATCACCTTTGTTTTCTCTGATCTGAAATTATCTTTATTACACTTTTATTCTCAAAGAATATTTCACTGGATATAGATTTCTGGCTTGATGGGTGGTGGTTGCAGTGGTTGTTTTTCTTTCAACACTTTAAAGATTTTTGTCTCACTGTGCTCTTGCCTTCAAGTTTCTGAGAAGAGGGCAGAAACTTTATTCATTCATTATTCATTCAAAGCATTGTTTTCTTGTATATAACGTGCCACTTTCCTCCAGCTGTTTTCAAGATTTTCCCTTTATCTTTAACTTCCAGAAGGCTGATGTGCCTAGGCATAGTTTTCTTTGTGTTTATGCCACTTGAGCTTAGCTGGATAAATCTGGACACTTTCTACTTCTGTCAAAGTTAGGAACTCTTCAGCCAGTTTTCCTTCAAATATTTTTTTCAGCCCATTATCTCTCTACTCTGTGAGACTCTGGTTACACAGAGTCTTTTGATATTGTTCTTTAGGTTCTCAAGTCTCTTCATTTTCTTCTCTATTTTTTCTCTTTTTTCTTCAGATTGGATAGTTTCTATTGATCTATCTTTCCATCCATGGGTTCTTTCCTCTGTCATCTCCATTTGGCTCTGAATTTCCTTCAATAAGTGTTTTATTTCAAATACTGTTGCTTTGATTCCTTTTTATGGTTTCTGTTTCTCTGCTGAGATATCCTATCTTTTCACTAATTTTGAATGTGCTTTTCTTCATATCACTTAACATATTTATAGTCGCTGCTTTAAATCTTGGTCTGCTAAGTCCAACATCCAAGCTGTCTTAAAATCCTTCTTTCTCTTAAGAATGGGTCACGTGCTCATTTCTTTATATGTCAAGTAATTTTGCTTGTATCTGGAACATTGTAGTGTTAAATTCCAGATACTCTACATTCTGTTATATTTTCCCCCAAACTGTAAACTTTTTTGTTTTAGCAGGCAATTAACTTGGTTAGATTCCAGCTGTAAACTCCAACATTTGGCTGGCACCTCAAATCTCAGCTCCATTCCTTTGGCTTTAGAAGGGACTTTTAGAGTCTGTTCTGTGCATTCATAAATCAGGTGTTAGCCAGAAATCTGAGCAGAGTTTATACACAGAATTTGTAGCTTTCCCTTTCTGGCTTTCTCCAAGGACATCCTTACTTTCTCATGGCTCTGGTTGCTCTGTCTTCTGGCTCTATAAGCCAATAAGATTGAGGGTTTCTCTGTTATTCTCAGCAAACTAACACAGGAACAGAAAACCAAATACCGCATGTTCTCACTCATAAGTGGAAATGGAACAATGAGAACACATGGACACAGGGAGGGGAACATCACACACTGGGGCCTATCAGGGTGGGGGAGGACAAGGGGAGGGAGAGCACTAGGACAAATACCTAAGGCCTGTGGGGCTTAAAACCTAGATGATGGGTTGATGGGTGTAGCAAACCACCATGGCACATGTATACCTGTGTAACAAACCTGCACATTCTGCACATGTATCCCAGAACTTAAAGTACAATAAATAAATAAATAAATAAATAAATATCCAGTAAATCATGCTATAAAAAATGATTCAGGGTTTCTTTCTGTTTTTAAAACCCTGTACGCTGTTGCTTTTGGATTGCTTTTTGAAAGCAATCTGTGTCCCAAAACAGGGAGGGAAGTCTCCCCACACTGTTTCTTTCTTCTAAATGACAATCCAGAATCTGCCCCCAGAATCTACCTTTCCAGTTCTCTCAAATAGTTATATTTTTATTTTGTTTATAGTTTGAGGTTAGTCTAGTAAGAGCTTACTTGTCCCTACTCTGAGCAAAACCAGACCATGTATTTGCTTTAGGTTTTCAACTTTGTCACTATAGGGTCATTTTCTCATAATTACTTTCACTTTTTTTGGTATCTATATTATGCCTCCATTCTCATTCTTAACCTTTTTGCTCTTTTTTTCCTTTGATCAGGCTTACAACTTTTTTTTCTTTTTCTTTTTCTATTTTGTACAACTTTTCAAAGAACTGCTTTTGGAATTTATGTTTTTTTTTTCTTTCTAGTTGTTTCCTTATATTACAGCTTGTGTTTTTGTAATTCTGGGAGGAAAACGTAAGAAATAATTGTACATTAACATTTGAGCTGGACCAAGAGTTGAAAGATTAATTTTTCATCTTAATTCATCTATACCAAGGAAACAGATGGGGGCTTAGGAGAATAGAGAAGCAGCAGGGGAGGAAGAACCCTCCTACCCACTTCCAATGTCTTATTACCATGGACCATTTTATTTGCATCTCAGGACAATTTCCCTGTTGGTCTGAAGTTTGTACACATCTTACTCTAAAGGCCTGCTTAACGGCATTGGTTGAAGAATTGATGACAATAAACTGGAATAATCCAGCCTAGCTTTGACATCAAAGAGGAACAAGGACAAAATCAATGAGACTAGAGGAATGAAACTGTTTCTCCAAGAAGACATAACTGGACTCGAACTAAGGTGTTTCCAAGTGGAACCATGCTCAAGGAATGGACATGGAAGTTACACATGTGGCAAAGGTCTCTGCTTAGAATGGAGCTTTCCTCTAAGCTGATACAATACTGTTGCTTGTAACCACTTACAAAACCTGGATTTTGTAAAGTGGTAGCAATGAAACCTCAAAAGGGAAGCTTAGCTGCAAGCATCAGCACTGGCCAGCTCTTGAGCGCTCCAACTCACCAAACCTGGAGAGGGCAGTACAGCAGGAGGGACAAGAGATTCCTGGTGAGGTCATTCGTGTGCCAACTGCTCCTCATTAACAGACATTTGGGGCCCCTCCTCGTCTTGTTTTAAGGAAGATATGCTCCCTCAGCTCCAGCCAAACTGACTGGCTGATTGTCTCTGGGATACGCCTGAGTGTTCAGGGCACACTGTTTAGGGCAAAGCACAGAAGGGATTCCAAAACATGCTGTAGCCCATGAGCAAAATGCTTTACCTTGAGAGCACAAGAAAGTCTAGTCCTTCAAGCAAATGAGGCTAAGTGTATTTTCTTCTATTTTTTGCTGCCTACAGAGCTCAGCATAAAGCACATTTGATAAATATTTCTTGATGGATTTCCATCTTCCATATTTTCCATCTTTTCATCATTCCATTTTTCTTTTTATATTTACTCCCATCTTTCATCTCAACTCCACCATCTATTTTATTCCTACAGGCAGAACAATGCAGTCTTTCAGTTACAAACTTCAGGGAGAAAACAAGGTTTTCTGAGTCTGAGACTGGGATGTCCAAGATCAAACACCAACCGTGACCACTATGACATTTGGAAACACTTTGTGGTGGGCAGAACGGTGACCTTCCAAAGTTATTCACGTTCTAATTTCTGGAACCTGTGAATATGTTACCTTACATGGCCAAAGGGACTTTGTGGATGTAAGTTAACGATCTTGAAGTGGAGAGATTATCCTGGATTGTCCAGATAGGCTCAATGGAATCACAAATGTTCTTCAAATGTGAAAAAGAGAGGAGAATTACTGACAGAGTGATACACTGTGAGAAAAAGCCGACTGGCCACTGTTGGCTTTAAATATGAAAGGGGGCCATGAGCCAAGAAATACCAGCAAACTCTAGAAGTTGAGAATGGAAGGAAACAGGTTCTTCCCTGGAGCCTCTGGAATAAATGCAGCCTGCCAGCATCTTGATTTAAGCCCATTAAAGCCCATTTCAGATTTCTGATGTCCAGAACTATGAGAAAATATACTTGTGTTGTTTTAAGCTATGAAATCTACAGTAATTTGTTACAGCAGCAATAGGAAATTAATATACCCATCCTGATGTTTATTTCATTCCTGCAAATTTTTTGATTTTTCTGAACTGTAAACTCTTGTTGAGATGAATGTTTCGTAAGCCAAAGGACCCTCTGAATGCACTACTTAGTTTTCAGAACTACATTATTTTCCTCCTTGGTCTGTACATTGGTGCTTAATAACCTGCGGTTGTAAAATCACCTATAGGTGCCATATCTGACACAGGATGTATCATCATGGAAGCATTAAAGTCAGAGGTTTACGTTTCCTTAACAAGCTATTTTTATCTTATTTTATAATTCTTTGTATTTATAATTCAGCAATTTGTGCAAGGGTAACAGTCTAACAATTTATTAACCACATGGACCCCTATAATTAAAGATAATGGGTGCTGTCCGATATGCTCTACCAGTGCGCACCAGATGAAAGTCAGTCCTAATCGTGAATGTCCTAACAATTATACTTCTTGCATACAGATAGGGATATGGTCTAATGAATTAATCCTTGCTGATCAGGATAACCCGACAGGCCAACTAGGTTGAAACAATTCAGTTGGATTATACAATGGTGAGAATGCTGATAAAAATAAAAAAATGTTACATTGTACTTTAGTAACTCTATTTCTTTGGACTCATTTTGTTACTGAATAAATACATTTGCTAATGGTTTCTTGGTGCAACTTTGCCCTGTAATTGTGAAATGCTCATTGATAGATAGATAGACAGATAGATAGATAGATAATTCAGGTTAATAGAGGTGGGTCTACCTAGCAGGCTGGCTGAATTATCTGGTTTCCCATCATTACCGCAGCCAACAGCAACCCTTAGCTTTTGCAATATCTTCCACATCTCACTCTTCAATTAGAATCTATCCTATATAGCACGGCTTCATAAAAATCCCTGCCAGAACTTCTACTCAAACATAGTCAAAATAGCTGGGGAAGTGAATTCCAGAAGTCTGGACCTGATGTCAATAATCTTTAAAGTACAAAAGAGAGAACTAAGCATTGTTGGCAGAAATACACATGTAATTGAAACTGCCATAATGGGAAACTACCTAAAGAAATAATAATCCCCAAGGGAATTAGGTCTCATCTGTCACATTAGGGTTTCATAAATCAACTCAGACAACATAAGTAGGAATCTGATGAGTCACTTAGAAAGTTAAGAACAAAGGGGAGCATTTAGACAACGGTTGGTGTCAATTCAGGGAATACCAGGGGCTACAGACACAGTGGTTGGGAACCCAGGCTCCATGAATGAGAAAAAGCTTGTCAGCGCTTGGGAGAAATCTCTGCACTGGGCCAAATGCTGAGCATGGCAAACATTGCTGTTGGACTTCAGTATAACCCCTGCCCCCACCAGAAACTCCTTGGGGGCCCTAGTGGCCTTATATTGTCTCTTGGATATCCAAGACAAGGAGGTGACTTGTGTGAACCTGAACTTCTCTGACCATGTTATTTTTCCTGAAATGTTTTATCTCTTCTTCTCTAAGTCACTGCAAATAATTAGTAGATATATAACTGCCCTTACCACCGCCAAAGTCTATTATTACCTCCTCCCATTCAATTTATTCGCCCATCAAAACCAGACAATTTCCCTAATAGCAACTCTTTTTCTAATACCTTCGAAGGATCTTCTCTGTATCTGTAACAAATTCCAAACTCCTTAACCTGGCATCAAGCGCCTCTAAGAGTTGTTTCTCATCTTATCAACCATGGATTGCCATCATTTTGCTCCAAGTAAAGGCAATCTTTCTGTTTCCCCTACATGCTTCCTGTGCTTCTCCACACCCCTATGGAACCCTTTAGCCTCGATTGTCTTTTTCTGTATCTGCATTCTAGAGTTTTTCACAGCCCACTCTAACACCACCTTCTTCATCATTCTCCCTTCTTCCGCTACAACATTCAGAAGTTATAGTTCCTACCTTTGAACTCCAAGGTCAGCCACATCTCGATGATACCACTTTCTACTATAGTCCTTGTGCATGTAGTTCACTCAGATTGATAGGTTGTCAGAATAGAGGGCTATCTGTGAGGTATTCCTGCATCTCCCACCTAGCAGACTGCCTTGCTCTTAGGTGCTTAAAAAGGAGTTGCTGAAGAAAATATCCTAAGGTGTTTATTTACTATGCTGTGCCACTCTAAAATTATAAACATGCATTTTAATAGGTATTTTAGTTCCAGATAAAATAACCCAAAGTCATAATGTGGGACTTTTCAGAAGATGAATTCGTGAGGTATTTTGGGGAAGGTGAGAATGTTCCTCCATCAATCATACTTTATGGCCATCATGTCTTCACTTACAAGCAACAGCCACCCTTGCAAAAAGTCACTTCATGACCCCTCAACACACTTCTCACCATCGTAGAAGAAGCTGGCTCCTGGAAAGGTAGCTGAAGCAGACACTGTTGGTTTATTGGCCACCAGGCGTTTCTCTCTTCCTTTACTTTTTGTTCAGGTCTTCACCTCTCCTTTACATGACTCAAAGAGCAAATCTTCATTAATCTTAAGTAGATGTTTCATTTCTCATGTCAGTGATTGGTTCAGAAAGAAGCCTGTCTGGGGGGTTCTAAGAAGATATCCTTACTTATTAAAAAAGATCCACAGAAAAGGCAGTCTCTCTTCTGCTGGACACCCTCTAGATGTCCTATAGATCATGTAAAGTCCAAATTGTTTGTTCTATAGATGTCAACTACCGTAAAACTATCAAATCTCATAACTTTAGATTTTACTAATTTGATGTTTTCTGTAAGACTGTGGCTGAACTGAATTTCATCTTTTTTCCAACTTTTATTTTAGACTTGGGGTATATGTGAAGGTTTGTTACAAGGGTATATTGTGTGACGCTGAGTTTTAGAGTACAATTGAACTCATCACCCAGGTAATGAGCTTACTGAGAGTAAATTTCCCAACAAGAATTTTTTCAAACCTTGTCCCCTCCTGCCCCCTCCTGTAGTCCCCAGTGTCTGTTTTTTCCCATCTTTGGGTCAATGTGTACCCAGTGTTTAGCTCCCACTTATAAGTGAGAATAAGCAGTATTTGGTTTTCTGTTTCTGTGTTATAAATTTCATCTTTGATTAAAAGAATCTTGTAAAACCAATTCACAGTGTAAATAGCATTTTAGGAAGCATTGTTAAAAAGAGGTACTAAGTAGGATGATGAATAAATTGATAGATGAATGACATTATATTTTGTTCATTCATTAATTTAACTATTAATTGATGAGCCTTTTTCAGCTATGATTACAAAGTTCTATCTGTCATCCTGGAGGAATTGTGAAGAATCACAAAGAGTAAATTATGTCAAAATAACCTTGTTGATTTTAATATGCCTTCTCCCAGAATGATGGATGACTGAATAATGCTGAACACAATGAATCTTAATTTTATCAAGGCTTTTGATATGTCTTTTAGTGTGACATTTCTTTCAATAATACTTTTTTTTGTACAAAACAGTTTATAATTCAGTTTTCATTAATAACAACAAGAACAGTCTCAATCCATGACTGAGATTGGATTTCTTCTCAATAAGTCAAAATTCATGAGAAGTAAACTTACCTTTTTGGGTAAGTACAGTATAAATAACTAGACAATGTGACAATTATTGATTCTTATTTCAAAGAAGGTAAAAATGTAACCGATGAGTTTTATATGAATCATTAGATTTGGTCCATATGTCACAGTAGTTCCCTTCCTCTTCCCAGAAATGCTCCTGGTATTAATTTGGATGTTATAAAGCAGCTGAGCTTTGGAAAGTCTGTACGTCATGAGAGTCAGCGAATGCACAATACAGTAATCATCACATGAGTGCAGCCTATCACAGAGTAGCACTCCTGAAAATATCAAACAGAAGGAGGGAGAGTCATGCTGGTGGGTTCGCCCCTTGGACATCCTTACTGATGGGCAACCATCTAGTTTTAAAAATCTAGGCTCCACCAACTGGCATCGGTTGGTCAGGAGTGATTTCTTCCAATGCTGCTTCCATGATGCAAGCAAACAGTCACCACTTTTGTTCCACTGTACCCCCACGCCCTGAAACTCACAAATGCCTTCTTGATGGGCTGGCTCCTGGAACGTACAGCCCCCACAGCTGATTTCCTTTCTGGCAAGATGCCTCCTGGTAAACATCACTGGGTGAGCAAGAGGATGTGTGGGTCCAGAGTGCTGATATAGGTCTGTGATTCTGATTATGCCTTTGGTCATTGGTCATCATTGTCTTCAAACTGCATATTATGAACACCAATTGTATTGGGGACCGTTGGGCATGGAGGGGAAGGCTTGTTATTTTCTATTCAGAGAACAGTTATTAGAGTTTACCATCTTCAGACTTCTATTGCTGTATCTTAGGAATGAAGGGAAGACAGGATGTGGACTGGAATCTTCTGTGCCCGGAAAATAATAAGAAACTTGATTGTGGCTCAGCTGTATCATCACCCCTGCTCTCTTGGCTCTTGTTTACAGAACTCAAATTGGAAGATAGGCATATTCCTTATCTTAGGGCAGTTTTCTCAGATGTAGATTCTGAAATGAAAGAGGGAAGTAGAGGAAGATGGATGATGGGCAGGGAAGGGGAAAAAGTCAAGCAGGGGACTGTAGTTTATGAGAAATTTCAGAAAGGGGATGTAGGCCTGATCCTGCAGGAGAACTCCGGAGTGTGAATCATGTCTCTGAGTTTTTCCCAAAGGAGGCAATGAATCCAGGCTTTCCCTCTCCTTTGCCAGTCATTGGCTAAGGGCTGTGCAGGGAGGATGCAACCCCTTAGGCACTTCTGGTTTTCAGGTTTGTAGACAAAGGGGCAGTCATCTGAGAGAGTCACAAGGGTGAACCTAGAAAAAAAAAATCACACAGAAGCTAGAGGAAAGGCACACCAACATGGCAAAATGGATCTGAGGGGATGTGAGAAGAGCAGAGAAGTGGCCACTACGCTACTGGTCAGAGATGCCCATCCTTTAGCCAAAGGTTGTTCTATATAGCTGTCAATGCCTGTCTCAGGAACCTTTCAGATTATGATTTTGTGAGAGTCATGCTAAAACCTAAATACAATAGGATTAGTACATACATAGTGCAAATTATAGTCTATATTTGAAAACTGATGGCCAAAATATTTTAAGGAATCTTGAAAACCATTAGAATTATTGGCATTTGATTTTGTCATTTTCTCTGCATCCCTGACCTACCAAAGTAGTCTCCTCTACTTGTTTTAGCTTGGCCAATCCTTTATATGTGTAAATACATCCTCCTCCAGAAAGGCCTCCCTAATACAGTGAGATGGCAGCACTATTACCCAAACTTCTACCATTTAATGAACACTCATGTTATTCATTTTTATATAAACATTAATTTTCCAAACAGACTGCACGATCCTTGAAGACAGGGATTTTGCCTCATCCTTCTTCTTACCCCTCCACCTCCAGCATCCACCAGGGTGCCCTACAGTCCGTCATAGCATGTGAATGAACACTTAATGATTGACAAGTAGTCAAAGTGAATGTCCAACTAGTGCTTTGTGATCATCTTCATTTTCCTATACTGCTTATGAAAACTGTTGACAAGATACTAATCAAAAACATATTTCATTGAAAAGAGACCATTTTCAATATATGTTACCCATTCTGTTCAATTTCAGGGACCTTGATGTTACTCAAATTTAGACAAGAATGACCAGCCCATTTGAAGATAGCTATAGATATGAATATGGATATAGATATATACACATATACACATGCACCAGACAGGTAAGAGGTGGTGCATTAGAAAGAACACAGGACTGGAATTTGGGAGATGCCAATCTCATGTCAGCACTGCTCCCATCTCCTCATGAGGCCTTCCTTAGCCATTTCATACTTTTGTGTTTCAGCTGAAGGAAATATACTGCATGATCTCTAAAGTCTCTTCAACCCCAAAAGTTCTACTAGTTGTGTTTCTTTATTTATGAAGGAGTGCAATCCAAGAAGACAAATATAACCCTTGCTTCAACTTTTGCTTCCTCACTGTGCTCAATCAACATGTATTCACAATGATGTTACGCCACATGTCCAATCTTGAAGTTGACTTATGCTCCACCCAGAGGGAGGAAATATGTGAATGGATTATTAAGGGATAAGAGAAGGAGCTAACAACAGAAGACATTGTGGAAAGTTATCTATTCATTCATCAAGCATGAGAAACTGGGTTAGGTCCAGGAGATCTGAAAGAGGCACAGTCCTTGCTTTTATGGAACTCCTAGATTGATACTTAGAACTTTCAGTCAATCGGGAGAAAATAGTGGAGGTGATTTTGCTTTTCATTGAGGTAAACCCTACCAAAAATATTTCATTATTATTAGCTCTTCCTCCATTCATATTTTGTGCATCTGACTTTCCTTCTTTCTTTCTTTCTTTTTTTTTTTTTTTTTGAGATGGAGTCTCACTTCTTTGCTCAGGCTGGAATGCAATGGCCCAATCTCGGCTCACTGCAACCTCCACCTCCTAGGTTCAAGCAGTTCTCCTGCCTCAGCCTCCTAGGTAGCTGGGATTATAGGCATGTGCTAGCACTCCTGGCTAATTTTTGTATTTTTAGTAAAGACAGGGTTTCACTATGTTGGCCAGGCTGGTCTCAAACTCCTGACCTCAAGTGATCCACCCGCCTTGGCCTCCCAAAGAGCTGGGATTACAGATGTGAGCCACCACACCCGGCTGACCTTCCTTCTTTCTAATATTCTAAAGAGTACTGAACTCTGATCCAGCATCCCTGGTTTCTAATTTCAGTTCAGCTTCAAACTGTGTGATCTTAGGCAACAAGGCCAAGCCCCAATGCTTAGTTACCACCTCTCTTCAAAGAGTGCCGAACACTTGTTTCTCATGCCTCAAGCAATTTTTATCAGGACATAAAGGTATTCAGCATAACAAAAAAAGTGTATAAGAACTATATTATATAAGATGATTTTATTAACTAGTCAACAGTGATGCCATTCACCCATTTGAAGTTGCTTCTTCTCCCTCAAAGGAAAAAATAATGAATTTTTAAATTGTTTTATATAGTAATTTATTTTGCAAGTTACATTTTTCCTTTAGTATAGAGGTTTATTTTCTACATTTTGAAGAACAATTAATCTAGTTGCTCATCAAATTGCTGTACAACTTTATATATTATATTATTTCATTTCCTTATTCCAACTCAGAAACTATGGAGATCTATTTCTGTGGAATAAGGAGGGAGGATATGCTAAGTTTATTTAATAAAGACTCATGAAAAGTTATCCAAAAAAATTTCCCTTCTAGGTCACAAAAATATGATCTCCTGCAAATAGCTGAATCTAAAAGACCCATCAGATGGCCAGAGAGTCCCTGAAAGTGCTACTAAATCAACCCTTACTCTAAAAATCAAGAAAAGAAAGAAGACTTGAAGAAGCTCGGATTTGACAATTCTGACATTTGGAAAATCAAGTCAGCAAAGAAAGCTGCTGTCAAAGAATGTGAGCAAGGCCATTTACAATGTAACCATACCTACTCATTCAGCTCTGTATCCTTTCACTGTCTCTTTCAACATTCACTGAGCATCAAGTATGTGAAAGTGCTGCACTTGGTACTGAGCAGAACACCAGGCTCTCACTGAATGCTCCCATCACTGGTGGACTGGTCTATTAGCAAAATCGCAGAGCAGTGGAAAATATTAAAGCAAGATAACACTGAATTGAACAAAGCCACATTTGAAAGGCAATCTTTTAATATCAGGTTGAACAGCTCTTCCTATTTGCCCATCTGCTAACCTTTAAAAGATTCCTCTCATTGCTGATATGGCCAGTTGCCCCATGAGCACCCAGCCTGCCTTCAATAGTGCACAAAGGGCATCTTTGTTTTCCTCCCAGTGAACTCAGAGGCCAACCCAGGGAACAGTGAAACACCCAGGATGGAAATGAGGTGTCTCCGTGACAGCAGACTCCTTCTTTTGACCCCATTTATCGAGATCAACATGCCTGAGTCACCAGTAGATGAAACCAATGATTGTTTTACTCGGCCTTCCCCAGAGTCACCCCCTGAGTCAGTGGGTAAACTGGGGTAAGAACTCAGCCTTGTCCTATGAGCCTGAGCGGGTCTACTATATTTATCCAGGGTCTCATGATTCTTAGTGCTTTTGCTCTGCCCTCTAATTTGCACTGTGCCTGCTATAATATCTAAACGGGAAGTTGCCAGCTAGAATGGTCATTATCCGAGAAATCTATTTAAACATGTTTATAAGGTCAAATGAAGTGGGTGGTGGATAAGCTAGACAGAAAACAACAAAAGCTTTGGCTCAGCATAGCTAGTGAGGCTAAAGCTCAAGAGAGAAGTGTTTTCATGTCGAATTTGCACATGGTAGAAAAAGGCAGTCTAAGCATAATTATATATAAATGCAGGAATGAGCAGTCAAAATATTAAAACAACCAAATGATTTCTATTTAAGAAGCTGGACAATGGAATTGACTTATGGTAAGTCAAGGGAATGTCAGTTTGAGACAGCATGCCAGTAGAGCAGAGCCCAAGATCAAATTTTGGAAACGCACCTAGTATATCCCAACCAGAGGGAAGAGCTGGGATGATTAAGAAAGATGCCCAGAATCAACCAAAAATGACCTGGGGGAGACTTCACAATAGAATAGTGAATACTATTGAACAAGAGGGAAATAAGGAAATGAGAAAAAAAAAACCGTCATATCTCTGGGAGCCCAAGCTTGGATTCTTATATATTTAAGACTTTGAAGAACAGCTCTCTGTACCAAAGAAATCCACATCTTAGAGTTAGGAGTCAACCATTTCATTATGTGACTGACCTCCAGGCTCTGCCAAGCCATTCTTCAACATCAAAGAGGAGGGAAGAGAGGAAAAGAAACTATTGTCATCTGTCACTTAATGGTAGGGATACGTTCCTTCTGAAATGCATCATTTAGCGACTTTGCACTTGTGTGAACATCATCGTGTACTTACACAAACCTAGATGATATGGCCTACTATACACCTAGGATGTAAGGTATAGCCTATTGCTCCGACACTACAAACCTGTACATCATGTTACTGTACTCAATATTGTAGGCAATTATAGCACAATGGTAAACATTTTTGAATCTAAACATAGAAAAGGTACAGTAAAAATACAGTATAAAACATTAAAAAGGGTACCCTTGTATAGGGCGCTTACCACGATTGGAGCTTGCAGGCCTGGAGGATGTTCTGGGTGAGTCAGTGAGTGAGTGGTGAGTGAATGTGAAGGCCTAGGACACTACTGTATACAACCATAGACTTTATAAACACTGGACACTTAGGCTACACTACATTTATTTAAGATTTTTTTCTTTCTTCAATAATAAATTACCCTTAGCTTACTGAAACTTTTTTACTTTATAAACTTTTTAATTTTTTTAACTTTTTGACTCTTTTGTAATAACATTTAGCTTAATAACACTAATACATTGCACAGCTGTACAAAAATGTTTTCTTTCTTTGTATCTTTATAAGCATTTTATATTAACTTTTTTCACTTTTTAAACTTTATTGTTAAAAACTAAGACATAAATGCAAACATTAGCCCAGGCCTACGCAGTGTCAGGATCATCAATATCACTGTCTTCCACCTCCACATCTTGTCCCACTGGAAGGTCTTCAGAGGTAATAACACGCATGAAGCTGTCGTCTCCTATGATAACAATGCCTTCTTCTGGAATCCCTCCTAAAGGACCTTCCTGAGGCTGTTTTTTTTTTTTTTAATAAGTAAAAGGAGTACTCTAAAATAGTGATGAAAAGTATGTATAAGTCAGTAACGTTGTTTTCATTATCATTTTTAAGTATTATGTACATGTACAATGCATAATAGTTGTGCTAGACTTTCTTTTCCTATTTTTTTTTTCCTCTTTGAGACAGAGTTTTGCTCTGTCACCCAGGCTGGAGTGCAGTGGCACAGTTGTGGCTCATTGTAGCCTCAAACTTCTGAGCTCAAGTGTTCCTCCCATGTCAGTCCCCTGAGTAGCTGGGATTACAGGCACATGCCACTGCTCCCTACTGGTTTTTTTTTTATATGGGACCACCGTCCTATATGCGGACCATCATTGGCCAAAACATCATTATGCAGTGTGTGACTGTATCTCCTTATTCCTGTTTCTGAGAAACAGGGATCTGAGTCGGCGAGGCTTTCAGTGGCAAAGAGAAGTGTAACATCTGAGAATGCTTCCCACATATTCTGCATGAGCTAGGATGGTAGTTTACAAAGATTGAGCAATTAAATAAATTCTATGCCACGGAAAGAAATCTGGTATGGCTACTGTTGGAAAATTTGATACACGTGCGCATAGAGTCATTAAATCATAGAGAATAGTTAGTGTTTCTTATTTTGTTATAATTAAATTAATTTAGTGACCTCCTTTCCAAACAAAATTTACTTAGAAATGTTATTTCTTCCTAGAACTTGATTTGGTATGGTTTGGGATAGAACTACATACTGTTTGCCCCTGTATCTCTTCTATTCTAGCACAAAAGTAAGCTCTTTTTGTTCCTTTCTTTCTGGTCCTACCATCTAGTGAGAAAGTCACTGACATAAGAAAGAAAAGGAGCAAAGGAAGAGTGGGGGGGTGCTGGGAAAGGAGTTAGGGAAAATGGGGGCAAGTGGAAAGAAGGAAGGAAGGGAGAGGTTACAGAATGGTCAGAGAGCAAGGCAGGGCGAAGATGGATGAAAGCAGTCATGATGTATTGAAGCAATGGATCTTCCTAGAGTGGTGCTGATCAGTACAGCAACCACCAGCCACGTGTGGCTAGTGAAAACTTGAAATGTAGCTGGTCTAAACTACAGTGTGCTGTGAGTACAAAATACACAGCAGATTTTGAAGATCTTGTACCAAAAAAATTTACAAAGTATCTCAACATTTTATATGGATTACATGTTAAAATAATATTTTGGCTATATAGGATTAAATAACTACATTATTAAAATTTATTTCACCTGTATCTTTTTAAGTTCTTAATAGGGCTACTAGAAAAATGAAGATGAGCCATGTGGCTCACATTATCTTTCTATTACATAGATGCTATTCTTGATCTTGATAAGAAATGATAGGATTGCATCCCCTTCTTTCCATCATGTCTACCACACACAACCCCAGAGGTCTCAGCCCAAAAGTCAAGTTCTAATATAATTATAAGCACTTCAGTAACAATGCCTGGCATCTGTTTTCTGAGGCAGGCAGCATATATAGCAGCTTCTAGTCCTTGGGATCAAGGGGGACATGTAGGGACGTCAGGAAGGGCAGTGCTCAGACACTGCCATGGGCATTTCTGATGGAGGGTGTGGTCCCTCCCATCTCTCCACCCCTGCCCTAGGAGCTCTTGGCACCTTGGGAGAGTTTTCCTCCACACAGCCCCTTGTCACAGCATTCTCCTCTCTAGCCTCCAGCTACCCTTTTAAGAAATGACCTTTTGTCTTTTTTTTTTTCCCTCCAATCATAGGTACTTTGAGTCTAGTTTTCGGTTAATTATGAACATATTTTACAATTCAGAGAACACAGTACAGTACATCAGAGGAACATGGGCCCAGCCTAGAGTAGGTTTAGGTAACTATGAACCTTTGGTGATTTCACAGCAAAACTCAGGATAATGGGAGGCTCTAGGCAGAAAGGAAAAAGAGAAAGAGGAAAGAGAAATGTAGAGCAGATGCAACTCAAAGACTTTTGGAAGGAGGTGGGCAACTTTCAACTCATTACTAAGATTTGTCCAGTATGTCCTCCCTCTCAAATGTCCCTATATGCTACAAATGGAGGCTGTCCCTAGTGGTGCTGCTACCACAGATTCATCTTCCCTGTTTTTAAGGTGCGCAGACTCACAGCAGAACTCAAATAGATTTGGAATGTGAATATGAATATTGGAATGGAAGTTCTTCACGGCTACTGAAGAAGTGGCGCACATCATATTCCTCACCCAGGACGGAGCAGGAGCCCCATGTTGTTCTGGAAGAACTACTCATCAGCCAGAATGCCCATCCTTTGCACTGGGCACCTTCTACCCATATGGTGCCTCCCATGTGGAAGCACTGAAGGCTTGGTTTAAAAAAAAAAAACACCTCATCTCATCCCAAAGTACAGCAAACTCACCCAAGAGTTCAGATGAGTCAACGATTTATGTTGCAACTTAACCATTTCCACTGCAACACAGATAATTCCGTATCTGAGCTTAACTTTAGCCAGGCTATATTGCCTCCTGGGGTGGCTGGGCCAAATAGAGGAGGATGTCTCTAGATTGCTTAGCTTGCATATCAAGAACATACTCCCCTTTGAGCCCTTTGCTATCTGTAAGAATTGGTTAGCCCAGAGACATGCAGTCTCTCCCCAGGCAGAAAGTGTTTTTAAGATGTAAAAAAAATAATAATAATAAAGAAAATAATATATAAAATGTAGACATATACACACTCACACACAATATGCTGGTGCACAGTGGGGCTTGATGGAAGCTTGGTCTACATGACTGGCTTGAATGCACGTATGCATATGGAGGAATGATGAGTAGGGAAAGGAGGGAGTCTCCAAGTATTAGCAATTCCCATGTTGCTCTTTGGGAGAGAGTGGGAAACACCCAAACAGTGATGTTTAGCAGCTGTCTGCCCACTGGGCTCTTCTTTATCTGCTATGGGAAAGGCTAACTTGAAAATAAACCTTTTGAGTTTGTTTGTTTGTTTCTAACATTGTTGACTGTTCCCTGAAAAATGTAAACCGGCTGAAAATATAAATAGATTTAAATAGGTTTGAGATATATTCAGATGGATCCATCCATAGCAAGATGTTCATTTCCAGAGGTGTTGAGGACACCGTCCTTGCTTTCAGTTTGCCGTGATACTGGGGCCGACCAGCTGGTCACCTGCCCCTCTTTCTCACAGACCTTAACTTTGTTGGGAAGTTTAATGTGTCTCGCTAAAAGCCAGCACCTTCTGCAGAGTTCGGAGCCACGAAGTGTGAGCAAAAGTTTTGTGGGTGGGCCATACAGGAGGGCAGATCTAGCAGGCCTGCATCATTTCCCTCTTTGCTCTTCCCAGATTTTCCCAGGTACTTTGGCCTTGGTATCTGTAAGCCACTGAGGCAAAACCATTAGCCATTGACCTCTGGACTTTTTGAAAGGTGAAAAAAATAAAAACCCTAATTTGCGTAATCCACTGTTTGGGGCTTTTGTTACTTGTAGCTGAATACATTTCCTGATACAGATCAGGGAGATTGTCCGTGCTTTTCATAAACATCTTTGCAGCCGTGACTAGTGACAAAATACAGACTTATTTCTCTAGCAATTTGCTGGACTAAATGAAAATTTGCCTCTGCATCTTAGAAAAAAAGCAAAATAAACTACCTTTGTTTGTGATTTTCCTTCATTTCTCTAAAGTAACCCTTTACACTCCTCTTATTTTGATTGTTACTTACACTGAATTTTATTTAACAGGAATAACAATTGCTCATGAAAATCACACAGTTTATTTTTCTTTTCTTTTTTTGTTGAGACAGAGTCTCACTCTGTTGCCCAGGCTGGAGTGTAGTGGTGCGACCTCGGCTCACTGCAACCTCCACCTCCTGAGTTCAAGTGATTCTCCTGCCTCAACCTCCCGAGTAGCTGGGACTACAGGTGCCCACCACACCTGGCTAACATTTTGTATTTTTAGTAGAGACAGGGTTTCGTCATGTTGCCCAGGCTGGTTTTGAATTCCCAAGCTCAGGCAATCTGCCCGCCTCGGCTCCCAAAGTATGGGGATTACATGCATGAGCCACCGCACTCGGCCAACAATTTCTTACATAAATCCAGGCATATGGAAAACTTTCGGATGTCCTATGGCTTTAGAAAATATAAGGTACCTATCCTTATAAAATCATATAAGCTATTTCAACATCAATTTGGGGCTCAAAATGGGCCACTGTAATGGGCTATTTCAGGAAATATCTCTTGTCAAATTAACTTTCAGAAAGTTTCTAGGCCAAAAGGCTGTGTAGTTAATGTGGGAACAACCAAGACCACCATTTATCCCATCAACCGGCTGGACTAGTCAGCCTGGATGGCCAACTGAGGGCAATGAAACCCACCTGTGTTCTTTAGGGTCCCTGTAAATCAACCTGAGGTAGAGTCACTCCTCAATGAGAAGGTCTCCAATGGAGATCAACTTCTTCCCTCCTCCTGGGCAATTGAGATCATTCTTATTAGCATGTTCACAAACAATTTCAAGGTACTTCTGAAAATGATGTCTTGCAATTTAGAGAGGCATTAAATTCATCTCCCCAGACACAGAACAAGAATTGATTCCAAGTCTAACTCTAAAATGAAGGAAAAGAATTTTAACCTTACATTTAGCCATCTACAGGGCATCTCAGCAATGGAAATGAATAAATTGTCCACTAAATTTACCACATGTAGAAAATTCAACCACTGGTTCTTTCTATAAACTGTCTTCAAAGACCCAACACCACTTTTCCTCTCCTAATTGCTATTATGAGGCAATAAATCTCTCTTATATGGAAATAATACAAATTAACTGCATGGCATATGTAGGCCACGTGTTCTAGCAAATCCATAAAAAATGTTTCATTTATATTTTGATGAAAGGCACAACAGTCTTCCAAGGACACTAATCATTAATTCTGGAAACATAGGATTCATATGTGATTTAGCTCAGTGCTGGAATAGTTAGTAAATACCTATCTAAGAAACATGTATTCATTTAACAGCTGTTTAGTGAGTAGCTACAATGCTAGAATTTGTGTCTTCCCTGGCTAGAGTGGCATTTGTGTGTAATAATGTGAATGATGTCCAAAAGGCATTTAAAAAAATGTGTCATAGTTAAGGTTTCCTAAAACGAAATACTTAAGAAAAATCATTCTCCTACCGAGAAGGATATTTTATAACAAAAAAGAACAATCCATCTTGTCCCTTTTACTATGTCTGTGAGATTTTCATTAAGGCTTGTTAAGCTGAAGATAACAAATACCCACCACAACTAGCTTAAGCAAATGTGTGCATCTCAGGCCAGGAAGTTTAACTGGGCCTCTCAAAGAATTAGACTAGAAACTGTAAAGCTGTCAGAACCCATCCGTCTCCCCATCTCTCTGGGAGCTCACAGCTTCTTGCTTCTGCTTTCGCCTGCACATCTGTATCCTATTTTTTCTTTCCTGATTATGCTTCTCTGCTCCTCCAAGCATATGACTACCAAAGGTCCAATTTTGCATTATAGTCTGGCTCAAAACTTCAGCAAGATCTGGCCAGTATCTTAGATTCTTGATTCTGGATTCTGAGTCAAAAAGATTTGATTGGTTCAGCCCAGGCTGGATGTCCACCAGAGATCCTACCAGCTTTGACTCTGAGGGAGAAGTTACACCATAAAGATGGCACAGGAGCCCACCCTAAGGATGGGGAGAGGAGACATTCTTAGAGACAGGATGGCGTGTGCAGGCACCTCCAAGTTTTTTCTTCACTTAAACTGAACAGAAAACATTCTTAGTTGTGAGCTTTAGTATGAAGAGAACAGTCTAGTCCTAAACCTCGCTCAACTTTGCAGAAAATCTATCAGTGCAAATGCATTTATCTCTCCTAGTTGGAAGCAAAGTTGCAGTTCATTCTGAGTCCTGCTTGGTCCTCTAAGGCAAACTAGCATCAATGCGCATGACAGGAGTATCTGGCTTTTGCTTTTTAAGGATGTATCAGTCTTAGCTGCATTCAATTTAATTCCATGTGCTTTCTATCTGGAAGTCCCTTTGTGTATTTTTAAAGTTCTTCAGCCTGATTTCGCCTAAGACACACCACCCCACATAGTTACGGGTGCCTTTGACACAATTTAGATGATTGTCTTGCCTTGGAAATCTGTTATTGCTACCATAATATCACATAATCCTAGAAGCAGTGTCTCAATTCAAGTCAAAACCAAGCAAATATGAATCTTCCTATCTTCCCCTATTCAGGTCAGCAATCTACATCTATTTCCAGTTTTCCAGTATCATTTTTTGAAATCAACTCGCTCCTTCTCTCAACACCTTTCCTGTAGCTGATTTAAGAAACTCTCATATTGGCAACGTAGCAACATGATTTTACTTGAAGCCTTCTTCTTCCTCTTTAGGAAATCATTTCACCTTTATTTTGAAGGTAAAATCAAACTTTTACCCTCAATGCTCCAGTTCTTACAAACTAATCTAATTTAAAAATTACTAAGCTGATGAATATTTAAAAGATATGTGGACACAGTTTATTAAATATAACTTCCCTCCAAGACATGAAAAAAATGATTTAACTCTTCTATTCTCATCAGACAGTATTTTTCAGACTAGGTCAATATGTGTCCACTCTAAAGATGTGACTTCACTTAGGATTTCAGTTTTTCTGAGAGGAGACAATAACCTTCTCAGAATAAAATTGAGTTTGCATGTGTTTATTAAAAATACTATTTCCCTAGACAGTTTTTTCAAAACACACCCACAAAGATGATCTTATTTTATCCTTATAACACTTTTATGAATGAAGCAATACTAAGGGGAAAATGTTAACCATCCCATTTTAAAGATGAGCAAACCAAGATCTGAAATAAATAACTCTGTGACTTGGTCACAGCCTTCCGAAAAAGACTTGCTCTGATCTGTAGGATGAAGGCGTCAAACCATGAACTCCCTAACATTCCATTCAGCAATGATATTTCATTTTTAATCAATCAAATTAAAATAAAATGTTGTCAACAAAAGTCACAGTCTAGCAATAAGGCTGAGGCTAAGAAGTTGTTAGACTCTTCTTTTAGGTTCTTCGACGAGGAGTAGGGAAACATCATGAGATGGAACAAAAATAGGTTGTCACAACTCAAGAGTATGAAGTTGCGGAATTAGAGGTTCCATGTCTAAGGTTATGACAATACCCAGAGTGAATTATAGAAGACAGTGTAAATAACTCTAAAGGTGAAGTTCAACTTGCATTAGCAGAGTCTTAGCAACAAGTGGAATATTTGAAGCAGAACAAAACAAAACAAAAAAGTTTATCTTTCAAGCTGTAAAATGGTCATGTTGAAAAATTCCATCCATTTTCCAGCCAAGTGACCCAAATAAAGTTACAAATGCAGGTGGACAAGGAGCAATTTTTCAAAATGAAAAGGTTTTTATACAAGAAATGTAGTTTTAACAAAGATCCTCTTTGGATCATGGCTTGTTGCCTGTGCCAGATTTAGCTAACAAGTCAGAGGCAAAAGTCTCTAAGCTCAGCATGGAACTGTTGAAACTTTGCCCTAAACTGTATGCTTAAGCTGCAGGGGGTGCTTACCCTCAGGGACACTGAGGTCCAAGCACTCAGGGACATTGAGCCTCTCAGTTCAGGAAACCTGTCACCAGATAACTCACTCTCCTAGACCAGCTGTGAACTTGGCATTGCTTGGCAGGATGTTTAACCACCATTAAATAAAAACCTTGCACCGAGGTTTTAGAGCTGTCCACAGGAGCGGCTCTACCTCATATCAACACTTGCAATTCAAAGGATCTGTCTTTGTGATTTTTTTATTTTGGGCTTACAATTGAGATGACTGTTTATTTTCTACCTACGGTGTCTTTTTTAAAAAGTAGCTTTACTTTATTTTACTTAAAGTAATTTCATACATTATAAAATTTACCCATTTAAAGTATAATATAAAATTAAATGTTTTTTGGTATGGTCAGAGTTACAAAACCATCACCATCATCTATTATTAGAACATTTTCATCACCCCCCAGAGAAATGTACCCATTAATAATCACTCTTCATCCCCACCAATCACAGCCCTAAGCAACTACTAATCTACTTTCTGTCTCTACAGAATTGCTTATTCTGGACATTTCGTAGAAATAGAACCATACAACATAAGGTCTTTTGTGATTGGCTTTTACAATTAGCATAACGTTTTCAAGGTTTATCCATCTTGTAGCATATATCAGTACTTCATTCCTTTTTACTGCCAAATAATATTCCATGGTACAGTATATCACATCTTGTTTATCCATTCATCACTTGGCGATCATTTGGGTTGTTTCTACTTTAGGGCTAGTATGAATAATGCTGCTATGAATATTCACATACAAGGCTTTGTGTGGACATACCTTTTCATCTATCTTGGGTAGACATCTCGGAGTAGAATTTCTGGGTTATATGGTAAATCTATGATTATCATTTTGAGGACCTGCAGGCTGTTTTCCATGGCATCCACACTGTTTTACAATCCCATTGGTGATATATGAAGGCTCCAATTTCTCCACATCCTCAAAAACACTTGTCACTGTCTGTATCACCCATGAGATGTTAATATAAGTGGCAGGTCTTGACCAGTTGCTTCTTCATCACAGCTTCAGTAGATCTGGAAGATGACCATTCATCTCTTTGACGTCCTCTCTTTGGGAGATTTTAAAGTGCCTGTTCTGTACACTCGAGGCAGATAACTCCAAACATATCTTGAAAAAATAGTCTGTTATTTTTGCTTGATGTGATAATATTTCATTTCATCCATGTAGCCAGGTTTTAACCACTTACTACCTTCTTGGTCTCCTCTCTAGAGTCCCAGTGTTCACAGATCCAAGTGCAGAGATAATAGCAGATAGTTCAGCCAAAAGAATTTCAGATTTCTCCAAAATGGCAATTAACACAGAAACACAGGATGTCATCACCACTTAGTCTGATAATAATACTACTTAGTAATTATTTATTTTTAACCAGGATGTAATCCAAAGACTGTAAAAATGATGTCTATGAGCCACCTGCATCAGAATCACCTGGGTGAGGGAGTGGCTTTCTAATTATCGAGACACCCTGCCCACTTCAAAGCCACCATATTGGAACGTCTAGGAATGGAATAAAGGAGTATGCATGTATAATGAGGGACAAGGTGAGTGTGGTGTGCTGTGACACAGAGACTCTGCTGTCAAGCCTGGAGTATATGTCTGAGCCTGGCCACCCTCTGGAGAAAAGAGTGGGCGAGCTCAGCGATATACGCCCCATAGGTTGCTTGCATGCATATCCCAGCTACAGCAGTAAGGGAGGCCAATTAGGGAAACAGTCTAGCAAGGAAGAAACAATAATTTTGCAGAGAATAGGCAGCAGTTGTCTTACTCTCCTAGAAGCAAGAACCCTGAACTTATTTGAAATGGGACAGGGTATACACAACAGGCCTAGTTTAAGGTATAAACCTGTTGTGCTCATTACACTGAGCTGAGCCCCCTACAAGAGGACTTGAACTGTGGCTCTTTGGGTAAATGAAAATGAAAGATCCACCATGTACACTGGGGCCTGGGTGGTGAAGCCAAGGGGAGGACCGAGATGCTGGCTGATTCTACCTGGCAGGGTTGGGAAGAACCGTGAGTGTTGTCTCCCCAGCTCGGCTCCTCTGGGGCCACGGAGGCAAAGGCAGGTACCGCGGTGCTGACCATCTCTGACGTGGAACCCTAAGGGACAATATTAGGTGGCTCCTCCTGGAGAGGGAGTTCTGAGAAGGGCCACAGTTGGGGGCAGAAGCCAACTGGACAGCTGTTTCCAGGAGGGCAAAGTCTCCAAAGGCCAGAGCCAACAGTGGTGGCAATGGCAATAGGAGGATGGTTATTTCTCATGTTGAAGAAGGAGCAAACTTCCTTTCTCTGAATCCCACCTAAGTGATCAAAATCCTATCCCAGCAGCTGCAGCCAAGGGTGGGTTCTGAGTCCCCAGAGGGAAGAGGAGCCAGCGAGGCAACTATGAGCTAAAATCCCATAGATGGACAGCATTGTAGCTCAGAAGGGCAAATCCTCAAAGGGATCCTAAATGGACAGAGCCAAGAGTTGGAAGCCTGGATTTAAACAAAGGAAGCAAATCCCAGCGATGACTATGAGCCCTAAATGGTGTGCACCTCCTTCCATCGGCAGGCAGGCAAGGCCGCAGAGTAAGGGCTAAGAGTACAGCCAGGGTGGGGTGTTTAAGCCTGGAGGTGCTTCTGGGGCTGGTCCCTGTCAGGGGCTTGCTTGGGAAGAGAGACACTCGGGACTGAGTTTTTACCAGGCTTGGCATATTCTACCCAAGGTGTGAGTCTGAGCCTTTCCAGTTCTCTCTGGAAGGAGCTGAAAAAGACACCTGAGGGGCAGGAAAGGAGTTCTCAAACTATTCATCGCTGGGGTTGTGAATCACAGAAGAGCCGGCTTGGGTGACTGCCTGCCTTTTGAACTCTCCACTGGGGTTGTGGGTGTAAACCTAGTGAGTTTATTATTTGCAAGATTGTTGAACCCTCAGTACATGCTGAACATGCACACTCAGATGCCCACCTATAAACACACACACCAGTAATCAGATACCACAAACCACATAGATTGCCAACGCTCCTCTAGAGAGGAGAGCTGATACCGATCCCTTTGAATCAGACCTGAGGGGATCATTTTTCAGCAAGAGACAAAGGGAGGAAGGCTGCATTGTCTCAGCAACATTGGTGAGGGTTAGGATACCAAAACTATCTGGGCTGGGAACCTCAAGCGATCAGGTTCCCTAACCAAACTCGAAGTATTTCCTGGTCTGAGCTGGCCCTAAAATGCCAGAAGTGCCCTGGAGCTCCTGGCATTTTGGTATTTCCAGCAATTAGTGGTGTTGAAAAATCTGTAGGGGGAAAAGAAAACCTAGGCAGTGATTTCATGAAAGAAATAACAAACAAATGCCTACGCAAGGGTGAGAAGGTAAGTCATATTTTTACTTTTATTTCAGGAAATTGTTCAATTCTACGTTTTATCTGCTCCAGATCGCTTGCTGGTACGCGGGACAATGACGGGAAGACTGGCGTCCGTCGAGTCAAGCTGTGGATCTAACTTTTATCCTCTGTCAATTTAAGTTTTCAGACAGACTTAAAGTCATTAGTTGGGAATCTTCATGCGAGCAGAGGCTTTCAAAGAGGCCTCTTCCTGGTGCTGCTGAGAAGGCTGAGCGAGTACACAGTCAGGCGGTGACCAAGTGCTGATAACTGGAGAGGGGTGAATTTATGAAGTGAGCAGCTCATCAAAAACACAAGTCGCTCAGAATTCATCGAAGCAGGTGCGAAATGACCAGGTTTCAACAGCTGAGGTAGGATGATACTTTGTAATAAGAGAAGCCATTTCTGGGACAGGGTCGAGTGAGACCAAGATTAATCAGGGCAGGCTGTGATGAGGCCAGCGTGCCGGAGCTGGGTTAACCCACGCGGAGATAACAAGCTGGCAGCTCATCAGGGAATGCAGGCAGAGGGCAGCCACGGGAGGCCCACGCGGACCCCAAGGGCCTTGGGAGTGGCTCAAACAGAGCTGCACCCCAGCATCAGGAGGCAACGCGTGCAACGTGTAGCACACTGAAGGCTTTCATTTTATTCCATAAATCAAATACTTATATATGATTAATTTATTAATATATTTATGTTTTCCATTGAAAACACAGTTTTCAACATTTTGCAAACCAAAAATATCAGCAGACATGGAGGAGACTTTACTAATGATTTTATGCCTCTTTCTTTCAAATGCTTGAAAAGTCAGTAATGATCCTGTTTGTCTCCTGTTTCAAATTTTTGGTTTCCTTAAAAGGCATTCAGAGTGAAATGCAAACTTTTCTTTTTCTTCTTCTTCATCTTCTTCTTCTTCTTTTAAGAAGTGCACCAACCTAACAAGGCAGGTGAATTTTATTGACTGTACTTTTTGGAGTTGAGTTAGGAAAACAAAACACATTATCTTAGGGCACACGTTCTCGGGCCAAGAGCCTGGCAAATAGGACAGCCTTTCCCAGGGTCTACCAACACCAGAGCAGCTCAGAAATGTCTGCCTCTTTGAAAGAAGGGGTGCACACATGCCACAGGCGGCCCCATGAGAACGGCACTTGGCCAAGAAGTCCCCTTGCAGAGCCACACTCTAGAGAAACGACATCACTGAGCTGAGTGAATGCCAGTGCCAGCCTCCAGCACTGTTGAGATTGTTTGCGTTGTGTTTTTAATAAACAGAAATGGTGTGAAATTCTATGGAGGAAAGAAAATGTTCCAGGTAAACTCAACTTGGGTGGTGTTCCTGAAGACCAGACATTCAAAGCAGTGTAAAATAAACTATTGTTTTATTCTTTATGCTTTTCTTTGACTCTGCTTTGAGAGGTCAGAGTGTCAGACAACACCAGCCACATAATTTGCAGATCCCAGTGAAAAATGAAAATGCAAGTCTCCTTGTTCAAAAATTATTAAGACTTTTGGCCTGGCACAGTGGCTCATGCCTGTAATCCCAGTACTTTGGCCAAGGCAGGTGGATCACCTGAGGTCAGGAGTTTGAGACCAGCCTGAACAACATTGCGAAACCCTGTCTCTACTAAAACTACAAAAAAAAACTAGCCAGGTGTGGTGGCACATGCCTGTAATCCCTGCTACTCAGGAGGCTGAGGCAGGAGAATCACTTGAACCCAGGAGACGGAGGTTGCAGTGAGCTGAGATTGCACCATTGTACTCCAGCCTAGGCAACAAAAGCAAAACTCCGTCTCAAAAAAAATAAATAAATAAGACTTTTAACATGGCAACAACAGGGCATCTGCCAAGAGTAGGGCTCTTTGGAGCTTCACCTCCTGGCTTCAGGGATGCCTCTACCCTCAAATACAAAGCCTGAAGGCTACGAGGCCCCTACTTCTTCCTCCGATGACATAGTCCTGTGCAGGTAACTCTTTGAGCTCTGCCATCTTGCTGGAGGTTTCTCTCTTTAGCCTTTGCCACACCAGTCAAGGAAACTGTGAGTTCTCAGCTGCAAAAGCAGCAACGCTAGGGCAGCTTACTGAGCAGAGGCCACAGAAAAGACCAGGTTTTTTAAATTTTTATTTCCTAAAAATAACATTTGTCATGGGATATTTTTCTGACTATAAAAATAATACATGTTTATCAAAGAAATGCAAAAAAAAAAGAGACCAGAAAGAAAACAAATCACCAATAATTCACATTTGTCATGGGATTTTTTTCTGACTATAAAAATAATACGTTTATTGAAGAAATGCAAAAAAAAAAAAGCAGAAAGAAAACAAATCACCAATAGTTCTACCACATGGATATAGCCACTGGTCACATACTGTTACATATCTTCATTTTTTCTACACATGTTTTATATATATATGTGTATCAATATCAATTTTCCAAAATGGGCTTATGCTGTATGGTAATTGCTTCCAAAACTTTTCAACTTAATATTTTAATATTTCTCTTTGTCATCAAATATTCTTTAATTGCGTCATTTTTAGGAGTCAGACAGTGGTCATATGTACATACATACAAATATGGAGAGAGAATGTATTTTTTGCAGTTTATTCAACATACACACATGTGTAATTTATATTAATATTCTAATATATACACCCATATGTATATACACAGACAAAAATATATTTACAGTAGATTGTCTGAATTTGGTCATTACTCACAAAAACACCATTGTCTATGTCTGGCCACACTGGTCAGTGTTTGCTCACTTTGCAGCATTTAAAAGTGAGGAGTTTACTTCACATGTACCCCTGAACCTAAAATAAAAGTTAAAAAAAGGAGGAGTTGAACTGATTTTTTTTCAATCACAAACTAAAAAAAAAAAAAAAAAAGTCAGGACTTCTCTGTCCTCTGAAACAACTGGCACATTTTGTCCAATAATTAGTTCACTGAGTGCAATCCTGTTGGGTCTAAGAGGTAAATGGCATGTCTTAATTTTCGCAGGTAATGATTCATTTGGAATCAACAAATGTTCACCGAGTAGATAACCAGCGATATTCCTGCTCTTCAAACTGAGCATTTCCTCATTCCGTCACACAGGCGGGGGTGGCCAAGAGACTCCAGATAAAAAAGAACAATACTAATAACACACCAGAATGTTTCAACGCATGAAGGGGTGTTTCAGAAGTGGCTTTTCATTTCAACATTCTTTCAACAGTTCCGTCAACTTCTTATAAAATTGATAGTAAATACTTTTTAAAGGCGTGTGTGTGTGTGTGCTGGTATTTTGGTGTGATTTGTTTTGTGTTATTGAAATATGCTACCCTGGAAAATGCTCAGCTATAAATGCCATTCCTTATAAATATGAGCTGGGCTGCTGATGCATGGCTTTGCAGTTCTTTTTGAACTGCAGTTTTGCTGCTTTCTATGGCCTTCTTGCCACAGAGCAAATGTCTGCGAATAAGAAATGGAGAGGCAAAAGTTATGAAGTTATAGTGGAAAGAATCAGCATCTCTCCCAGTAAGCAGGACTGGCTGACAGGGATCTACACTTCCCTCATGCCAGGGCCTGTGTGTGGTGCTGTCATGCAGCTTCTCTCATTAACCGCCAGCAGCTCTTTCAAGTATGACTAGCCCAGCTATTAGGAGGAAATGGAGAATCAAACCACTCAAGCATCTTGTCTAAAGTCACATCACCATTAGATACCAAAACTGAAATGGGATCAGATCTTCTCATTCTCCAGGCAGCATTGCTTTTCCAACTAATCTGCCCCACCTCTTTGGAGGGACAGGAATAAGGACCTGCCCTGCCCTATTTCTATGGAGTATTCTCAGGGCGGTTCTGGCACATGGCAGTACCTGGTAGCTTTCAAAATGATTTTTCAGTCTCCACACTTGACAGCATTAGCTAGTGACTGGCTCGTGTGTATTCCTTTAAAGATCATAAGCTTCGTTAGACAACCCCAGAGGAACAAGCCAACATTTTCCTAGTGATCTTAACAGTGGCCTAAACTTTTGGATCTTCTCTAAGTGTTGAAAAAAGAAAAACTGTGTTTGTACATTTGTGCGTGCACTCATGTGTTTGTGTGTGTACAACAGACATGAAGCAGTGGGGGGTAGGAGCTGGGATACAGAAGGAACAAGGACCTCTGGAACTTCACTCAGTAACATAAGAAAGCTGAAGTGTGCCCACCTGGTGCTGTGGACCCTGCCTGACTTCCTTCCATGACTCTGTTGCCATGTGCATAACCACATTCATCCCACACCTTTCATTCCACACATATGCACCAATGCAAAAATCTCATGATTTTCTGCAGGACTATCATGGCTACTGTAAGGGGTCTAAAATGCTTTCTGGGTCAGATTATTTCTAGAGAACAAACTCCTGCTTCAATCAGGCCAGGAGAAGCTGCTAGGTCACGGAGTGTCTGAGCACAAGTCCTCAGGGGAAGGGGTTGCTCTCTGATCACCCTGCCTCCACTGGAATACACACACACCCAAATACACAATAGAGTTTCCCCCTTGCAGCCAGGTACATCGTTTACTCAAAGAGGAAACCATTAGGAACTTATGAGACAAGCTGGGCCAAGGAAATGCTCATGTCACGTGGTCCTACTGCAGTGCTAGTGAGGAAAAGACCTGGAAAATGTGCCAAACGCCTGTCACGGACGAACAGCCATGAACTGTGAGGGGAGCTTATACCCCTTCAATGACTGTGGGCCTCTACACTCATCCCACCTGACTCTGACCCTCAGGGCTCAGAAATGCTTGTTAAACAAATAAGTGCTCCGACTTATGGGACTGCGTCACCTGGGAACTTTTTAGAAATGCAGAACATCACACCCCACCCTAGATCGCTGTATCTGCACTTGAACAAATCCCAGGTGGGCCACGTGAACCCAGATACTCAGCTCTAAACTCCAGAGGAGGGACTGTCAACCCTGGTTGTCTAACAGAATCACCTGGAGAGATTCGTAACTGGCCCACCATTAGTCTGTGAATTTTTCTGGGGTGTGGCCCAGGCAGGGGTATGTTTTAACCGCCCCCACCCAGCTAGGGTTGGCAAACATGGCAAGTGAAAATACAGAATGCCCAGTTAAATGTGAATTTCAGATAGAATTTTTTTTTACTGTACATATAAATACTGTGCATATTATATACAATATTTGAGGCAGACATTAAGAAATTATTTGTGTTTATCTGAAATGTAAGTTTAACTGAGCATCCTGTATTTAATTTGTCAACCCAGTCCCCAGGTGATGCTAATGTACATCCAGGCTTAAGAACCTCTCCTCTAAATCAAGCCTATTGTTATGCAAATACTTGTCCTGAAATTTCCCGAATGATCCTGATATTAACTATTCTCTCCCAAGATGGTCGTGGATCATACTTTTGGAAGGAAGGCCTTTCTCATCATGGTCTTGAACAACTACAGGGCCTGTGCAAGTCTACTAATGCCAGTGGATGGAGAAATTGAGTTGCCAGGTGACTCATACATATACGTCCTGTATTTAATAATTTTGTCCTGTGTCATGTATTCAGTTTGCTGGGACTCCCTGAATGTCCTGTACTCCACTATTTTTAAAATAAATTACCAAAATGCAGCAGTTAAAACTATTTTTCAAGTTTAATTAGGTGTCCTATATTTTTATTTGCTAAGTCTGGCAACTAAATGGAGAAACCACTCTGCTAAAATCCTGGGGAATTTATCCTGACAAATGTATCCTCCCAGATTCAGTACCTGTCTTGACCTCTGTTAAAGTTTTTCACTCCCGATCTCTGAACTTCAGCAGGTCAAGTCTGTTAGAAAAATGTGGCTACTCTACTAGCCAAGAATTTCAGTTCATTCTTTGCTGTTCCTGTTGAATTTAATAGTTTGGCATTTATCTCACTCATATTTCACACATGGGATAAATTAATATTGACAGACATTTGTTGCTAATAAAATGATCCCAAACTTCTTGGTACTTTCTTGTATTATTTTGAAAAGAGTAAAATTAAGGCAAGCCGTGGCTATAAAAACAGGGAACGGGGACTCACAGATAAGTCAGAATGCACATGAAATGACTATTCACAGACTGCTGGCTTCCAGATGGAACCCAGAGCTGCAGATTCTACAGAAAAGACGCGGAGGTTGATGGCTCTCAAGTGTGCTCAAATAACACAAACATTTTAAGGAACTCTCTGCAACAGTCTTGGTTGGGACCCCGTTGGCTGAGGGGAGGGGAGGTTGGAAAGGGGAGTGAGGCGATGGTGACCTTATGCTAGAGAGAGCCCGAGGGGAAAACTGAAGCCCAGGCCAGCCTCCTCTGAGAGATAACTGTATTTTTGTCATTTTCTCTCCCTTACATTCCCTGGCCTGATTCTTATTCCATCTTTACTGTGGGCCAGGGAGCAGCAAAGTATCTGTGTGTGAATGAAGGCTTAATGGATACCAAGTCTTAATTTGCAAGCTGAATGTTCAGGTTGAAGAATTATTCCAGCAGGCATCAAGAAAGAAGGAAGAAAGGAAGAGAATGACAGAAGAGTTAAGAGATAAGGAAGACAGACATAGAAGAGTCAACATTTTCTAATAGGATCCCAGAAGGAAAAATGAGAATAAATGGAAGGAAGGAAATGGTGAGCCAAGCAGACACCAACCAACCACAAGTGTGAAAGATTGGAACAGCATGATTAGCAAGTGCTAATATATATTAATATAAGTGCTATTATATACAATAAATCATACATATACATCTCTTCATCTCCAACAAGATTCATTTTCTTTTCAAGCTCACAGGGACTTCACAAAAATTGGACATGTTCTTGGCTGCAAAAAGATTCAAAACATTTCAAGGCGTCAATGTCATTCAGACTAAATTCTCTGACCATAGTGCAATACAATTAGAAACCTATAAAATGGTAGTTTTTGTAAAATTCCATATGTCTAGGCACCAATAAAGATACCACTGAACAATATTTGATTTCAAGAGAAAATCAGATAGAAAAGTGGTAAAATACATAAAGCTTTGTGGCAAGAAAAGCATTGCATTTCAAAGTTAGTGGGATGCAGCTAGAGCAGTACTTATAGGATTATGGAGAGCTTTAAATATGGGAACAGAAACCAGGAATGGTGGAAAATGAGCTATTTAACCCAAGAAGGTAAAGAGTATGAAACCTACATAATGAAACAAGAAGAAAAGAGATAAGGGATGTAAACACTGGGATAGACAAAGAGAAAGAGAATAATGAATATGAAAAATGAAAGCCAGTCTTTTGGAAAGCCCGTATGACTCGTTAAAGAATGGGCAGCAAGGATTACAAATAAATGAAATATATAGCAGAAATAGAATAAAATTATAGCAATACTAGAGTTTTTAAAAGTATTACAGTATAATACAGTATATATAGTATATAGATGTCACATATATAGAGATAAGGTATTATTTGCTTATATAGACACATACACCCATATACATACAAATGTGATCCTGGGACCAGCATCGCCTGGGAACTTCTGGAAAATGCAAATTCTCAGGCTCCTTCCCAGACCTACTCAATCAGAACCTGGGACTAGGGCCAGGAATCTGGGTTTTAACCTGCCTCCTCCCACCCCAGGTGATTCTGATACCTGATAAAAGTGTGAGGACCTTTGGTATAGGTGATAAATGCTATGGAGAAAAAGCAGGCAAGAGGTACATCATCATGGATAAGAATGTTTCTTATTTCAAATAGAATAATTAGGAAAAGATTGCATTGCTATGGGTGACTTTTGAGCAGAGCACCTAAAAGAGATAAGGAAGAGAATGATGCAGATATATGAGTGAAGAGTGTTCCAGGCAGATAGAGTGCCAAGTGCAAAGTCCCTGTGGCTGGATCGTGCTTAATGTGTACAAGTGAAACCAGCCCAATTCTTCCATAGAAGTGAAACTTGATAAATTTACACCTGTCGTATCTAAGTTCCTTTCTCAGGAAACCTACCATCAGACCTCCCAGATACTATTCAGGAACTGAGGCTTTTCAGATCACCGCACTTGGGCGATAAGATGCACCTGCCTGTTGACCAACTCCTCTTTCTCACTCCCTCCTTAATTCCTATTTTCCTGCACATGATTACAGTGAGACATCAGATACCAGACCATCAGATACCAGACCAGACATCAGATACCAGACATCACATACCAGGTCATCTGACCACCTGCCGCCTGTTGAGCAACTCTTCCTTGCAGCTTCTGTGTTTCTTCCCCACTATATAAGCTCCTAACTTTAGTCAGGGCTGGGAGAGGTGAGTTGGAGGTTTGTCTCCCTTCTCTCCAGCTGATGTCGCCTGAAATGAAGCCTTTCTTCCCTGGCATTACTCATCATATGAGTGATTGGCAACCGGACCTAGGCTGAGCCCCTGGCATTTGGCAACACAAGGAACAGCAAAGAGGTCAATATAGCTGAGGAAAGTGAACCAGGAAGAGAGTATTAAATGCAGTCAGAAAGGTGAAGTTGGGGGAAGGGTGATGGGAGCAGATTCCACTGGACCTATCCCTGAGTTGCTCACGAGATGAGGGCATTTCCCTTTACCCTGGGTACACTTTGGTGGATCAGCTGATCTCATTCCTTAAGAACTCCCTAAGTCACCTATCACAGGGAGAATTTTACATAGGGAAACTGATTACAAAGGGATGGAGGCATTTGGAGAAGCCAAATATACAGGTTGAACCACATATGAGGCGCCTCAGAACCTCCCAGATCTTCCACCCCTGCAGCCTGGTAGCAGGCTCTGCAGGCTGCCTGGGGGTCTCCTGGGGCAGTTCTTGCTTGCTCCTGCCATCTAGCTGAGTCGTGTGGCCCTTGTCTTAAAGGAATGGCAGGAGTTCTCAACATGGTTACTCATTCTTTCTTCATTTTGGAGAGCAGGCAAAATTCTACAAGGAATGACAAGCTGACCCAGAGGGCAGAATATTCTTCATATTTCCCTTTTCCCCTCTTCCCTTTCCTTACCCCTTTCCTCCCATCTTCTCCATGGCACTTTGGCTGGAAGGGACTCACATTTCTGTGGCACTCCAGGGCCACAGTCCGCCAGGTGAAAAACAGCACATCAGGGTCAGCCTTCCTTTCTGTTGTCTCACAGAACTTGTAGTCTTGCTTTTCTTTGCTAAAAAGCAGCAGACCTCCTGGTTAGGAGCACAGACTGAGAGAGAGAGAGAGGGAGAGGTGCCTTGAAGCCAGTTCTGACTCTGTCAGTTACAAGCTTGAACAAGCCACTTCACTAAGCCTCATTCTCCCTGTCTTTAAAACTATTCAATTGTATTGACTTCACTGAGCCTTGTCATGAATTTCAGCTAGGTAACCTGTAAAGAGCCTGCATATTTGCCTCTCACTTATCTCATACTCAGTAATTGCACTTCTGTTGTCATTACTGATTTTATTGTTTTTAACAGCCCACCCCAAATCAGATTCCCACATGCCAGTGTTAGTGGGTCCTGTTTTCATTGTATATAATTCCTGGGCCTATATTGCCTTAGATCCATTCTGTATCCTTCTCTGTTCTGCTCCCCATCATAAATGAAGAGACTGCATCTCCTGGGGCTCCCAGGACAAGTGACCTTGAATGGCTTCACCCAGAGGGAAGGTAGGGGAGAAGCCAGGGCATTTCTTCCCTTCCTGTTTTATCTGGGTGGCATTCTTGCAGAGGCTGCATCTTCCCTGGGGCTCTAGCTCCTGCCTTATGGTCCCCAGCTTTCATTGAATGATCCTCATCCTTAGGACTTGGTGAGATGGTTTGGCTGTGTCCCCTCTCAAAATCTCATCTTGAATTGTAATCCCCATAATCTTGTGTCAAGGGTGGGACCAGGTGGAGGTAATTGGATCATGAAGGTGGTTTCCCCCATGCTGTTCTCATGATAATGAGTGTGTCTCACAAGATCTGATAATTTTATAAGCATCTGGAATTTCCTCTGCTTGCACTCACTCCATCCTGCTACCCTGTAAAGAAGGTGCCTGCTTCTCCTTTGCCTTCTGCTATGAGTGTAAGTTTCCTAAGGCCTTCCCAGCAATGCAGAACTGTGAGTCAATTAAACCTCTTTCCTTTATAAATTACCCAGTCTGGGGTATTTTTCATAGCAGTGTGAGAACAGACTAATACAGTAAATTGGTACTGAGGTAGTGGGGCCACTGCTGTAAACATACTTGAAAATGTGGAAGCGCCTTAGGAACTGGGTAACAGGCAGAGGTCGGAACAGTTTGGAGGGCTCAGAAGACAGGAAGATGTGGAAAAGTTTGGATCTTCTAGAGACTTGATGAATGGTTTGGACCAAAATGCTGATGGTGATTGGACAATGAAGTCCAGGCTGAGGTGGTTTCAGATGGAGATAAGGAACTTCTTGGGGACTGGAGCAAAGGTGACTCTTGCTATGCTTTACCAAAGAGACTGACAGCATTTTGCCCCTGTCCTAGAGATCTATGGAACTTTTAACTTGAGAGAGATGATTTAGGGTATCTGGTGGAAGAAATTTCTAAGCAGCAAATCATCCAAGAGGAAGCAGACTACAAAAGTTTGTAAAACTTGCCGCCTTATGATGCAATAGAAAAGAAAAACCTATTTTCTGCAGAGAAATTCAAGCCAGCTGCAGAAATTTACTTAAATAAAGAGGAGTTGAATGTTAACCACTGAGAAATGGGGAAAACGTCTCCAGGGCATATCACAGACCTTCATAGCAGCCTCTCTCATCACAGGCCCAGAGGCCTAAGAGGGAAAAATGGTCTGGGCTCTGTTCTATGCAGCCTCAGAACATGGTGCCCTGCATTCAGTGGCTTCAGCTCCAGCAGTGGCTAAAAGGGGCAAAGGTACAGCTCAAGCCATTGTTTTAGAGGGTGCAAGCCCCAAGTCTTGGTGGCTTTCATGTGGTGTTGAGCCTGCAGGTGCACAGAAGTCAAGAATTGAGGTTTGGGAACCTCTGCTTAGATTTCAGAGAATGTATGGAAACACCTGAATAACCAGGCAGAAGTTTGCTGAAGGAGTGGAGCCCTCAAGGAGAACCTCTGCTAGAGCAATGCAGAAGGAAAATGTGGAGTTGGAGCCCCCACACAAAGTCCCCATGGGAACACTGCCTAGTGGAGCTGTGAGAAGAAGGCCACCATCCTCCAGACCCCAGAATGGTAGATCTACTGACAGCTTGCACCATGCACCTGGAAAAGCCACAGTCACTCAACACCTGCCTGTGAAACCACCCAGGAGGGGGGCTGTACCCTGCAAAGCCAAAGGGCAGAGCTGTGAAGGCTATGGGAGCCCATTTCTTGGATTAGGATAACTTGAATGTGAGACATTGAATTGAAGGAGATAACCTTGGAACTTTAAGGTTTAATAACTGCCCTATTGGATTTTGGACTTGCATGGGGCCTGTAGCCCCTTTGTTTTGGCCAATTTTTCTTATTTAGAATGAGTATATTTACCCAATGCCTGTACTCCCATTGTATCTAGGAAGTGTCTAACTTTTTTTTTTTTTGAGGTGGAATTTCATCCTTGTCACCCAGGCTGGAGTGCAATGGCACAATCTCAGCTCACTACAACCTCCGCCTCCCTGGTTCAAGTGATTCTCCGGCCTCAGCCTCCTGAGTAGTTGGGTGTGTGCCACCATGCCCAGCAAATTTTTCTGTATTTTTGGTAGAGATGGGGTTTCACCATGTTGGCCAGGCTGGTCTCAAACTTCTGACCTCAGGTGATCCAACCACTTTGGCCTCTCAACTTCGTTTTGATTTTATAGGCTCCTAGGTGGAAGGGACTTGCCTTGTCTCAGATGAGACTTTGGACTTGGACTTTTGGATTAATGCTGGAATGAGTTAAGACTTTGGGGGACTGTTGGAAAGGCATGATTGTGCTTTGGAATGTGAGGACATGAGATTTGGGATGGGTCAGGGGTAGAATTATATGGTTTGGCTGTATCCCCACCCATCTCATCTTAAATTGTAATCCCCATAATCCCCATGTGTCAAGGGCAGGACCAAGTGGAGATAATTGGATCATAGGGGGAGTTGCCTCCATGCTGTTTTTGTGATAATGAGTGAGTCTCACAAACTCTGATGGTTTTATAAGTGTCTGGCATTTCCCCTGCTTGCATTCACTCTATCCTGCTGCCGTGTGAAGAGGTGCCTGCTTTTCCTTTGCCTTCTGCAATGATTGTAAGTTTCCTGAGGCCTCCCCAGCCATGCAGAACTGTGAGTCAATTAAACTTCTTTCCTTTATAAATTATTCAGTTTTGGGTATTTCTTCATAGCAGTGTGAGAATAGACTAATATACTTGGGAACATTGCTTCTTTCTTTTTCCCATATGGCTTAGGGGGTGGCAGTGGATTTTCAACTCTTTCTCATCTTTGGGTTACTATTTTTTGTTTCTCTATTCTTCTTCATTTATCCTTCCCTTTGTAATTTTTTCCTAAATTCAGTTCTCTCTATGACAGTATTAGATGTGGTTTTTATGTTTCTGATTAGAACATGATAGATACTCATGTTTTGCAATGAATATTGGCTCCCTAATAAGGATTGGTATGAATCCCCTGTTCCTTGACCCTGCCTGGGAAAACAAACAAACAAACAAACAAACAAACAAAAAACCTAGCTCCCATGGAAGGAATTCAGAGTATTTATTTTAGGCTTTCATTGGTTCTGCCCCTGCCAACTTAAAAATGAAGGGCTTTCTCTGCTAAACTATGACCTAAACTAGAGTCAATGTTGGGAAAGGGAGAGAAATCCACAAGCTGTCTATACTTGATGCAGGAACAATTTCTAACGAGAGAGAAGGTATGACTTTTCAAAATGGAGAAGGTCTCCTTTGCACCTAAAAATCTGTAGATTCTCAATTTTAAAACTACACAGCTACAGTAATCGAAACAGTATGGCATCAGTGTAAGAAGAGACATACAGACCAATGGAATAGAACTGGCAGCCCAGAAAGAAGCCCTCACATCTACGGTCAATTAATTTTCAACTAGGGTGCCAATACCATTTAAGGGGAAGGGATAGTATTTTTATCAAATGGTGCTGGGAAAATTATATATGTGCAATAGAATGAAGTTGAAACCTTACATCATACTGTAGGCAAAAGTTAACTCAAGATAGATCAAAGACTTGAATTTAAGAGCTGAAACTGTAAGACTCTTAGAGGAAACAGGGGAATATCTTCATGACTTTGGAATTGGTGATGGCTTCTTAAATGTAATACCTAAAGCATAGACAACAACCACAAAAATAGGTAAATTGAACTTCATTAAAATTTGAAACTTTTGTATATCAAAGGACACTATTGAAAGTGAAAAAAAACATAGAAAAGAAAAAAACACTTGCAAATCTTGTCTCTGATAAGGGATTAATATCCAGAATACATTAAAAGCTACAATTCAACAATAAAAAGATAAACGGCCCAATTAAAAAATGGACAAAGGACTTGAACATTTTCTAAGGAAGATATGCAAATGGCAATAAGCACATGAAAAAGGTGTAACATCATTAATGATTAGGGAAATGCATGTAAAACCACAGTAAGATGCCACTTCACACCCACTAAGATGGCTATAACAGAAAAAGACAAAAACAGAAAATAACAAGTGTTGGTGAGGAGGTAGAGAAATGGAAACCCTTGTACATTGCTAGTAGGAGAGTAAAATGGTGCAGTCACATGGAAAACAATCTGGTAGTTCCTCAAAAAGTTAAATGTAGAATTACCAGCAATTCCATTCCTAAGTATGTACCTAAAATAATTGAAGAGTTCAGACAGATATATGCCAATGTTCACAGGAGCATTATTTACAATAGCCAAAAAGTAGAAGCCAACTAATTGTCCATCAACAGAAGAATGGATAAACAAAGTATGGTATATACATGCAATGGAATATTATTCAGCCCTAAAAAGAAACAAAACCCTGATACATGCTGCAACATGGAAGAACCTTGATAACATTAGGCTACAAAAAAAGCAAATAATGTACATTTCTGCTTATACAAAATGTCTAGAATAAGCAAATTCAGAGAGACAGAAAGTTGATTAGAGGTTACTGAGGGCTGGAGAGAGAGAGAGAAGTTGGGAGTTGTTGCTTAATGGATACAGATTTTCTGTTTGGGGTAATGTTTTGGAAATAGTGGTGATGGTTGCACAGCAGTGTGATTCATGCCATTGAATTGGACATATAAAATGGTCAAAATGGAAAATTGTATGTTACGTATATCTTACATATATATAAAATTTTTAAGCCTGTAGGTTGCTGGACCAGACGTGAACAGGGATCAAAATGATTTCTATATGAGTTTCACAGTGACTATCCCACCCTCACCCACTGCAGCCAGCCCCATTATCTTGGCTCCCCAACTCTTCTTTCCTGGTTAGATTTTTTGAGTCCAGTTTCTTCTTGAGGATCTTTGTACACAGAGGGTACAGGCTTCTGGGAGTTGTGATGTGTATGAGCAAGGGCTGGGGGTCAACAGCATAGAAACATATTGTTTTGAGGGTAGACAGGGAGAAGTTTCAGCAGCCACTGTGAGGGGGAGCTTTGGGATAAGGGCAAGATGTCTAAAAGGTTATCAGACATGCATAAAGGAAATCTATTATAAAGATCGATGTAACTCTCCAAGGGAGGCTGCAGCAGGACTGCTATTTCTCTGAATGCAACACTGTGTAAAGGGAGAGCTACAGGGAATGTCTGATTTTGTACAAGTTACATATTCAATGGACAAATGGTCATTTGTCCCCCAAAGGAGGCAGTCCAGCCCTATCCCTCATTAGTACTGTTTTCCACTAATGACCTGAAGGATGCCTATCTGTAGGCATTACAGGCAAGACCATGCAACCAAAAACAGCAAAAATGTTCTTCCAGGAAAATTCATATGGTAAAACTCACTTAGACACCATTTTGCTCTCAGAGGTACACTTTTGACCATTAACATTCCACAAACTCTAGCAGCAGCTGTCCAAATCCATACCACACTCAGGTTTCCTCACTGACAGGGTCTCCCACCCCCAAACAAAGTTTGTTCTTGTTTCAGCCTCTGCACATGGCCTGCCCCCAGATCTGGAATGTTCTCCCACCTGGAATGTCCTCTCTACTCCTCTCTGCTCATCTAAATTCCACTCGACCAGAAACCCACAGCTTCTTCAGAGCCCATTCCAGTCTCCAATGTGCAATAATGTCTCCCCACTCTGATCTCCTCTAGTCATTCTTTCCACCTCACATTTTGGGCCTTAGTAATGCTCTGATTCCTTTTGTTCTTTCATTGATACCGGGATTGTCTATCCCCTGCCTACAGACTGCGATTTCCTTGCAATAAGGGTCATATCACATACTCCTAGGACTTTTCAATGTGACACTAGCCTAGCACTATGCCAGACACATAACAGGTAGTTAGTAAAAATCTGTGTATTTGCTTTGGGTTGATGCACAAGATCTTCTCTTTTCTTAGTCTCAGCACCACCCACCAGATACATGTTTTTTCTCTCATTTTTAATTGTGCAACATGGTGTCATGCCACATACTGAGTTTACTTTGCAAAGTGATTTACTAATGGAAGGTGTTATTATAACTGCACGAGGACCGCCCTCCTCACTGTCCTTTGCTAGTTGAGTCCCAGTTTTGTCCAGATAGCAATATGCTCAACCCTGGGGGATGAATGCCATTGTGGCAGGCCACCTGTGAGGCCAGTGGCAGTCAAGTCACCCAGTTGTAGGTCAGGTGACCCTGTGAGATATAAAAATCGCCTGGGGATTTCTGGGAATAATTTTCTTTTCTTGTCAGAAAGTAGCCAACCACAGAAGGAAAGCATTTTGCCCACTTCTCTGCCTTCCTATTTGGGGAGTTGTCAAGTGAAGAACATGATTTTGGAGCCATGCAGCCATCTCGTGGCCATGAGGAAAAAGTAGCTCACAAACAGAGGATGGCAGAGAACAAAGACAGAAGGAATATGCATCCTTGACAACATCCTTGAGCCATTAAACTTACCTTGGAGACTTTTCTTTTTAAGCTTTTTGTGATGTGAGAAAAATATGTATTTGAATTAATTGCAAATGTCCACCATGTTGGGCAGCCCAGGTGGGCCAGGTTAGTGAAGGTAAATCCCACATGCAGCTCTCTTCTCTCCCTGTGCCCCCTTTCCTCCTCCAGTCTATAAAGCTGGAAGAGCCAACCTTGGGATGGGACAGACATGAATTCAAACAGTGCCTATCTCTATGATGCCCCTGAGAGGGTCAGCTATTTTACAAGCTCATCACGATTCTAAGAACTGACTAAATCACTGAAAATGTTTCCAGGCCTCAGACTCAACAAACAAGTCCTTTTCTGGACTTATCAAACCTGTGCAAAAAGGACATTTGCGATAAGCACTATGAATGAGAAACATCTGGTCATGTAAACTCACAGAATGGTAAGGGTAGAGGAGAAAGTGGAATGAGCGTCTGAAAGGAGGATATCTTAGTCTTGTTTTCATTGGATCCTTAATGCCTTCTTTTGCTTACACAGTCACAATGAAATAATCATTCATGATTCATGGTGATGTTTTATTGTTTTATTTTTTTTTAACAGATTTTTTTCTCCTGATTAAGGTGATGATCTCTCAAGTTCTAAGGAGCCAAGAAAGCTTAGCCTCAAATGATTTTTCATTAGAAACATAAAACCAAGGACCTCCTGACTTGGCACATCAAGAGTTATTTAATGATAATGAAAAACTCCATAATTTTGATATCTTTCTTGACCTGCCCATTAACAGTTTAGGCCATGCACTCTGATAGCTAGTCTTGGATAGGTTTATTTCTCTGCCTACATGAGGAAAGTATTTTACTTCTCCAAGTCCCAATCAACCAGCAGCTAGTGAAAGACAGTGTCCCCAACTCCCACACAAGGCAAAGGGATTGTTTTAATACTTTACAAATCAAAAGCCTTTAAATTGTGTTTAATAAAGGGAAATTTTAAGGCTTTTATATGAAGCTTTTGCGTTTTTTAAAACATTCTTTTGGAATAAGATTCAAATCTTTGGCACACAGATGAGGCACATGAAGTATAAACTGAAACCATTTGCATTATTTGAGGAAACAAATGCTTTCACTTTACTACAAGGCTATTACAGAACCTAGTGAGGAGTTTTAATGTGAGAGAGTAGAGAAGATACTTTTGAATAATTCTCATAGCCAATAACCTTATCCATACGTGAGTGATAGAAACCAAGATTCCATTTACAGAAGGGCAAATACAAATATTTGTTCACTATTATGTTCAGATATCCTTGTAATTTAAAAAAGTAAATTAAAATGAAAAAATATGATAAAGATTTTCACCTATCAAATTTTGAAGGAATTAAATATACATATACATATATTCACACATACAGCAATTGCACCACTTAACATTTTGGTCAAAAACAGACTGCATATACGACGGTGGTCCCATAAGAGTATACTGTATTTTTACAGTAACTTTTATATGTTTAGATACCCAAATACTTACCATTGTGTTACAACTGCCTACAGTATTCAATACAGTAACATGCTGTACAGATTTGTAGCCCAGGAGCAATAGGCCATACCATATAGCCAGGTATATTGTAGGCTATACTCTCTAGCTTTATGTAAGTAGATTCTATTATTTTGGCATAATGAAACCACCTAATGATGCATTTCTCAGCACATATCCCCATATTAAGCAATGAATGACTGTATATGTGTCTGTGTGTGTGTATGTGTGTGTGTGTGTGTGTATAAAACCATGCCAGATATAGGATTGTGATACACAGACTTTGTGGGAGTCTAAATTGGTACATTTCTGGCAAGAAATATGACATGTCTATTAAGAACAGTTAAAAGATACATACTTTTTTAACCCAGAAATTCCATCTTAAGGAACTTTTGTATGGTAGACCCAATTAGAGGTAGATGCTGTGCTCACAATGCCTCCCGATGGCCTTGTGTGTATGAGAGACTGTTAAGTGTTGATTGAGCCAAGATCTGACTTCAGCCAAGCAGACTCTCAGCAGTGGGGAGGCAGGGAAACTAAATGCCTGGAGAACCTCCTGGGTCACCCCTTCCTGATATGTGATTATCTACCATGCCTACTA
This sequence comes from Colobus angolensis palliatus, assembly GCF_000951035.1. Taxonomy (NCBI): domain Eukaryota; kingdom Metazoa; phylum Chordata; class Mammalia; order Primates; family Cercopithecidae; genus Colobus; species Colobus angolensis. Next base: position 3,667,699 of record NW_012115489.1, on the reverse strand, counting down.
CTCAAAGGGCTACTCCAAGCTCTTTCCAATCATCTCCATTTTTGCATAACCAGTCAGAGTTGTGAACCTTTAAAATGTTTGTATTCCTTGACTCAGTGTTTCCACCTTAGGAATCTGGTCTATGGAATTAGTCTGAAATTTGGACACAAAGAATACCGGGATCACTTCTAATATAAAAAGGCAAAAAGTCTAAGTGCTCAAAGATTGGGAAATAATTGAGTATCTTATGTTTCAGTCAAACAAATTAAAAATTATGAAGCCATTTAAAATTGTGTTTCCAAAGACATTTTAATGACATAGAGAAATGCTTATGCTATAATGTCAAATGAAAAATAAAACTCTATAAAATTATAAATATAGCCTAATGTCAACTACACATTATATATGTGTGCACTTAAAAATGAATGGAGAGACATAAAACGGTTATGTGCAGTAGTAAGATTTTGAGTATTTTTATTTTCTTCAAATTCTCTTTTCAATTTCAAAATTTTCATTGCATTACTTTTATAGCAAAAACCCTTATGTTATTTTAAGTGATTAGAATAAGGTAGACTGTTGTTTTACTTGTGTTCACCCTTAGTTAATGAAATGCAGTTCAATCAGATAGTTTGGGGTAGTGGCCTCCACCTGGCTTCGCATTAAAGTCACTTTTATCTACTTATCTGTCTATTTATTGTTTTTGCCTTGATGCTGACTTACTTTCCTAGAGTCAAAGAAGAGCTAAGTTCAGCATGTGCTCATTAAAAAGCACTAATGTTCCAGCAGTTTCCTGGCACCTTGATCTCATCTACTCTCACAGTTGCCTCACTTGCCAGCAGCTCAGTCCCACCTCTGTCCTGGGGCCACTCCTGGCTTTAGAAGAAAGGGTTGAACTAGGCTCCATTCAACGTTTAGGGTCTGAGCATTAAGCCTTGCTATTGTCCACCTCAGACATCACACAGCTCCAGTAATCTGCTTTGCCCTGCTCAGCCAAACATCTGGCTCTTCCTTTTGCCCTGGGCAAGGTAATGGGCACAGGACCACAGCATCTCTAGAACTGGGGTTTTGGCATGCCTCTTCCATTTCCTTTTCTCTTTCTCTAACACAAAGGTTATGACCTAGTGATACACTTTCCAGGTGCTGCTTGCCTGTCAGATTACCTGTTAGGACACGAGGAGCTTTAAAATTGTACCCATGCCCAGGTGATTCTAATTTAATTCAGGAGTGGAGAGGGGGAAGCCTGGAATCAGCATTTTTACAGCTCCCCTGGGGATTTTAATGTATAGCCAGAGTCCAAACCACTGGTCTAGCGTTCCTGTAGATTAAATCTCTGTGATTACAGCCTACTGAGTATGGTGGGCTCTAACTCGACGATTTAAACTGATGAAAATGACTTCCCTGTCTGTGCAAAAGACTCAGTCATTTCAGACATGTGAATTCAGCCCTCATGTGACTTTAACTAGTTTCTCTTCCCCCAAAACTAAAATCATTTCTAGCTCCCCAACTCCAGGCTGTGTTTCCAGAAGCCCATTGGCCATCTACAAGTGTGTTCTCTAGATCTCTCAGCTCCACATACCCTAGACTGTCCCACTGGTCCTCTCTTCCTGGCCTCTTCCTATGCAATGTCATGTCATTGATGTCACTATAATCACACTACATCCAAGTTAGACATTTCTAATTCATTTCCTTTATCCCTACCATCAAATTCCACGAAAGAGGACTCATCGATGTATTAGCTTTCAAAAGTCAGGCTTCAGAGGGAAATGTGGGAGGAGTCTGTGTGTGATCTTGGAGAAACACAGAATACATCCTCCATCAAAACGCGTTTGGAAGCTCCACTTTTCAAACACTGCAGAGCAAACTGCTGGGGTCAATGCACTCATTTCTAACCTTTGTATGGGATCTCCTGCCTTTGTATTTCTCTCTCAATTCCATCTCCTCTCCTTCAGTCTCTGTGGCTGACCTCAGCGACCCTTGTTTCTCACCTGAGCTACTGGGACAGCCTGTCTGCCATTTGTTCTCCACAGTCAACCCACGTCATCAGTATTCACACCACTCCTAGTTTGGGCACCTTGGAGTACTCAGACCTTAGAATCAGCTGCCTGAGTTCGATTCGCACCTCCAGCATTTTCTAGCAAAATGATCTTGGACAAGTAACCTTGCCTCCCTGTGCTTCGATTTCCTTATCTGTAGCATAAGAAGAAAAATTATGGTGCTTACTGCATTAAGTTGTTAGAATCACTGAATTAGTTAAGAAACTCCTTAGACCAATTCCTGGCACAAACTAAGCACCATGTCTATTTGCTATTATTATTTGTATCAATAATATTCCGTCATTTAAAATAGAGTCCAACTCCTTAAAAAGTCATCCGGGCCTGCCACACTCTGACTCCTTCCTGCCTTCCAGCCTAATCCTTTACTACCCTACTCCCACACACCAGCATTTGCCTGGCTAGATTATTCAGCTGTAATTTCCTGTCTCCTGGCCTTTGCTTACCCTTTGTTGCCTAGGATGCCCTTATCCTCATTTCTAGCCATGGAAATTCTGTGAATTCTTCAAGTCCAACTCAGAGGCACACTTATTCTTGACCCCTTTACTGATGCCCCAACTTGGAATTAGTTTCTCCCTCCTAGGTGACATATTTGCCCTTCACTTTTTACATTTAACAATTGTGCTTTGTATTACAGGAGGCATTTGTGGCCTCCTTTTTCTCCTACCTCCCCAACAACCCCAGATGGTCCAGGAAACTGTGAGTTCCTAAAGAACGCGTTCTTGTCTGGTCCACGTTTTAAGTATGTTTAATTTTTTCATTCCTATTTTATGACCTTGTGCTTAGCAAAATGCCTGATGTAAAGATGTAAAGGAAGTTTTGCAAAAGTTTGCTGAAGAGAATTATTGAATGTGTATGAACACTCTCATGTCTATTCCAAGCTGAAACAGACACTTGGTAATTATCTGGTGACTATAAATAGGGTGTGAAATTGGACACTCAGAACAAAATAGCCTCTCTGACATCCAAGTGGTCTGACCTGGGTATCTACACTGATGAGACTAGTGCTACAAATCTAAGATATCCATTGCTCTGTGTGTATCTGTTCATAACTTTTTGGTTGCAAGTGATATAAAACCTGATTCAAACAGATGTAAGCAATGAAGTAGAAAGGTTCAGCAAGGTTGGTTCCCGTGATTCAACAATGTCACCAAATACCCAGCTCCATCCTGTATTTCTTATTATCCACATGTTGTGTTGAATTCTAGGCTGGCTTTCCTTATGGCCAGAAGATAGCTGCCAGAAGCTTCTGAAAAATACATGCTTCCTCACCCATGTCCACTGGTAGGGCCACCATATTGCATAACTCTAGGGTATGCAATTCATTGAATTGAATTAAACATAAGGTAAATGGCACCACCTGGATTTGTGCAAGGCAATGGCTTTGTCCACCAGAAAGAGAATCTCCTCAAGTGGCATCCATAGAAGAGAGAGGAAGCTTCTTCACCAGTAGCCCTCAGAAAACATCTTGTGACATATGTGGATGTCACCTTCTCTACCAGTCAGAGCCATAGGGTGGGACCAACTGGACTGATTATGTCAGGCTCTGTGTTTGGCAGACCCTGAGTTACTGTCAGAACCAGAAAGATGGGCAGCATGATCAGGTAGCAGAGACCAGGAAGGTAGGACTTGCTCCATCAATTGATGATACACACACATGTGTGTGCATGCATGCATGCATGTGATATATGCATACTCATATCAAACTGCAATTTTCAGTTATTCAGCAAATATTTGCCTGCTGTGCACCCCATACAATGAACATTATTCAGTCTCTACCTTCAAGGAGAGTCCTTTCTCTTTTCCTCATCTCCATTACCAAGTCAAAGCAGCTGAACCTTACTCTTCTCCTTTGACAGGACCTCTTCAGAATCTGTTTGCAGTATGCACCTTTCTTACCCTTCAAGGTGGCTCACTGGATCATATTTAAGTCATCAGCATGTATCTATAGATTGAGGTGCTGGTAAGAAATGTACCCTTGCGGCTCTACGGGTGTCTTTCTGAGGGTGGCTGTTGTTATGCCAGCCACAGAAAAGGGATTGCACAAGTTGACCAGGCACTCCCTTGGGCCCTCCAAGTGGCCCTAAGGGACAGGCCTATGTCCACAACTAAATACTCCCAGAGCTATTCCAGTCATCCTACCCACATCACTACTTATCAGGAAGTCATAGTTGGCCTCTCTTTAAATAAATGACGTATTTATATTGGATCCCAGACATTTTGAGACAGAATGAAAAAAAAAATGAGTTTCCCATGTGTATATTTTTGACCTCCCAACAAAGTCCATATTTCCAGTTTTACTGGAGTTAAATCTTTCAGATGAGACAGAGGAGACCAAAAGTCTGGGCTTGTCATTTATTAGTTATTTTACTCTGAAGTCACTTCACCTCTTTAGAGCCCAACTTTATTGCTCAACGACAGGATGCAGAAAATACTTACTGGGTGCCTGTTATGGGCCCGATTCTGTTCTAGATGCTCAGGATAAGAGTATAAGAGCGATTTCCTGACCTGCAAAATGAGTTGGGGGGGCCTAGATAATGCCAGCCTCCCTTCTAGCTGTACAGGCTATATTCTTCGGAGATGGAACCAGCAGGTCCATGTCCTCCAGTCTCTGCAGCAGTTACTCATCAGAAACAGGTCATGATGAGCACACAGCCCATCCCCATGTGTCATAAGCATCTCTCTCCTCTTCCACAGCCTTGAGAATGCAGGATCAGGGTGCAAACTACATTCTGCCAGGGCCTGCAGACCTCTAGCTTTCAGTAATTCATCATTTAGTTTATAGATTAGTAGGTTATAAATATCCTATCCAAAATAAGTCATATATTCTCCTTTCCTTAAAGTAGGTTCCCAGAAGGACAGGTGTGCTTTATCTCCTTTCATATAAACATCAGAGTCTGACCCTGTAAGTTCATTTTTAAAAAAAGAATCCAATGGTGGGTGGCAAAAATTCCTGTTGGACTCTCCAGCTGTCCATAGAATTGTTCTCAGAGTGATCGGTGATCATGTGGACAGCAGGGGGAAATTAATCACGTTGGAGGTTTCTCTGCTGCTATATAAACCAACCAGAGACAATGGTGCCTGTGGCTGTGAGGCACAGGAAAAGGAGGAAAGGCACTGGAGCTGGAGATGCTGAGTTTGTTTAAATCTCAACTCAGCCAACTTACCAGAGGGACCTTGGATATATCATTAACCTCTTTGGGCCTCAATTTTCTTATCTGAAAAATGGGTCTACCTAGTTCTCAGAGTTGTTACAAAGATTACCAGAGATAATGTATGTGAAATGCATACTGTGGATGTTATCATTCTCTGTATTTCAGGATTTTAAAGGATTTTTTTCTTAGAAAAGATGAGAAAGACCCTATAGAGGGCAATTAGGCATCCATTAGAATCACAGAGCTTTAAACCTGGATAGGACCATGACAATCAGCCAGCTCACTATTTCAAAGAAACAAAGCCCAGAAAGGTTGAGTAACTTACCCAAGAGAGCAGTATTAGATGCCATAGTTTAAAAATCAAAAAGACACTAAAAATGTTTTTTAAAATAGGGTTTAATCATCCCACATGGCAAGGAGTCTAGAGAGTAGACTATTTTGAAACTCCACAGTCAAGACACAGACCCCTCCCTCGTGTTGGCATGATGGTTGCTCACAACCCCAACTATCACATTCTCATCTGTCACTATCCAAAGGGAGGAAGAACATGTGTGTGCATGTGCGTGCATGTGCATGTGCATGTGTGTGCATGTGTGCGTGTGTGTGCATGTACATGCATGTGTGTGTGTGCATGTGCATGTGTGCATGTGTGTGTTGAGGACTGTCAGGAGGGGAAATTCCCTTTGCACATCTTTCTTTTTCTAGGAGAGTAGATATTTCCCAGGGGCCTCCAGTGGACTTTCTCTCAGGTTTCATTAGCCAGAACTGAGTTACTTGCTCACCTCTAAGCCAATTACTGACCAAAAAAGACAGAAGATGATTTATATTTTTTGTTCTGGGACTTCCTTCATGGAGCATGTTGCTATTCCATGCCTAAATAAAAATCAGAGTTTCTATTCCTAAGGAAAATGTGGGAGTGGCCATGCAGTGGGCAGACAACAGAGCCTTCCATACTTGTCAAAACAGTCTCACTTGTGATAGGTGATGGTGCATTGGACAACTGGTGGCTCTTGCCATATGAAGAAATGACTCCACGATACCTATTTATCCATAGTTTCTTATTTAAAGTTTGTGATCTTTTGCAATATACATGAATATTTCAGTTTGTTCTTGATTCTCCAAATATAAGGAAATGCTAGATGAAAGGAATAAATTCCTACATAAGAAAGTTAGCTGAATTATTTATTCATTCGTTTTAAACATGTTTTGAGTTTCTGTTATATACTAAGAACTATTCTTGGTGTGATTTATACATGGTACTGGGATAAATGTTCAACTATTTGGAAAAGCAAAGTAAATAAATGCCTAATCTATAAGAGTTTTATTTTGTTTTGTTTTGTTTTGAGATGGAGTCTCACTCTGTCACCCAGGCTGGAGTGTAGTGGCACAATCTTGGCTCACTGCAACCTCCACCTCCCGGGTTCAGGTGATTCTCCTGCCTCAGCCTCCCAAGTAGCTGGGATTACAGGCACACACCACCACACCTGGGTAATTTTTGTATTTTTTTAGTAGAGACGGGTTTCACCATGTTGGCCAGGCTGGTCTCAAACTTCTGACAAGTGATCCGCCCACCTCGGCCTCCCAAAGTGCTGGGGTTACAGGCATGAGCCACCGCACCTGGCCCCTAAAAGAGATATTTTTAAAACAATATTGATGTAAACCTAAGGTTAGTAAGTCCTATCATAAAAGAAAAGGAAAAATCATAAAGGAAAATTTTAAATTCCAAAAATGTTTTAAAATTTCTACACATTCAAAAAACAGTGTATCAAATGATGTTGAACATATTAAAAGAGATATAAAAAATAAAGAACAAACTAGGAAATATTTTGCAAAATGTTTGAGATGACGTGATTCTTTAATATATAAAGAGCTTTATAAATTAAGAAAAGAGGAAAACAAAAAATAGTCAAGGAAAATGAGCATATAAGTCATAAGGTAAGAAATATAAGTGGTCAATAAATAGATTTAAAATGTTCAACTTCACTAACAAAGTGCATAAAATTGTATATTTAAACAATATGATACCATTGTAACTTATTTAACTGGCAAATGATATTAATGAGCACTGATAAGAGTGCTTGGGAAATGACCATTCTTGCATATTGCTAGTGGGAGTCTGAACTGGTTCAGATTTGGAGGAATACGGTTTGATGGTATGCAATAAAACCTTCATAAGGGACATACTTTTGATCCAGCAATTCCACTTCTAATCATTTATCCTAAGAAATAATCAAAAGTATATGCAAAGATGTTTTGAATCCATAAACTTACTGTTGCTACTGATTGTGGCATTTTAAACTCAGGTTATGGACTGATTCTAAGTACAAACATCAAACAATTATGAATTGAATTTTACTTAATTCTGGGATTTATAGGGAGTTTATGGATTATGCAAAATAAAGAGCAAGAGAAGCAAGACATTTGAATTGTTTAGGCCCTGTTTAGTTTTCCTCTAAAGTGAAAGTCTCTTTGATAACCTCTACGATTCTTTTGTGGACAAGTGCAACCAAAAATATTATGAAAAATTTCCATCACCTTCAATTTTTATTTTAAATGATGATTTTTTAAATTAGAACATCTAGTGAAAGCTAATCTTAAAAGACGACATCAAAAAATATTTAGCGATGAACTTACAGGTGCTACAAATTTAAGAAAAGTGAGAGGAACAAAGAAAAGACTTTATTAAATTAAAGCCATGAACAAGTTTAAATGAGAAGAAAAGCAACATTAAAGTCACAGAACTATTAATATATGTAGCAGGACTTTCTGTTTTAGATTTTTAAATTGTTTTACAGTTATTTTCATTTAACATCTAGTTATTTAATATTTCATTATTATTAAAATTCTGAAATTTTGGATTGCTCATATTTAGAATTGTGGTTTATATATTACTTAATAATTAACTAGCTAATGAAATAATTTTTTAAAGAATTCAAATTTTTGTTAAGAGTTTATAAGACATCCTAAGAGTGTAAGTGCCCCAAATGAGCAGACCTAGAGGTAGCTAACATTTCTTGAGTGTTTACTGCGTGTCAGGGGTTTCTTTAAGCTCTTTGCATATGGTAACTCATGGAATTCGCAGAGCATCTCATGAGGCAGCACCATTATTTTACCCATTTTACACATGAGGAAACAGGCTCAGGGAGGTAACCTTCCTAGGTACTCACTATTAGTACCCGGCAGAGTGGGGCTTTGACAACACTTCCAAACTGGCTCACCAGATTCCAGAATCAGAATCTCCTGAGCTGGGGCCAGGGAACTGCCTTTTTCACAAAATAATGAGCTTAATGAAACCTCATTATTTGTCAGCGTTTACTGTGTGGCAAGCACTGAGCTCATTAGTTAACCGCTCTCAGGTCTTGCCTCATTGAAGTCTCACACCAACTCCACATGGCTGATGCTCTTTACACTCTTCTCATTGCAGAGATGAGAAAATGGAGGCTGAGGGAAGTTGGGTAGCATGCCCCAGGCCACACAACCAGTATGCAGTCGGATTAGAACTTGAACCCAGGTCATTGTGCCTCCAAGCCTTGACCTCTTATGGCTTGCGTGATCAAACAATTAGGGAGTAATGTGTAAGGTAGGGCCTGGGGGAGAAAATGCTGCTTGCTGGCTGCACGAGGATCCTTCCCAGGCCTCCTTTTGGGTACGTAGTGTCCACCTAGGCTTCTCCAGGTCGGTAGCTGGTGGGTGGGCACTAGAGTAGAGGGCAGAGCACACAAGTCAAGTCAGAGTCCAGAACCCAATGCCCATGAGCTACGCAAACCCCACAAGAGGGCTTATGTGTACAGGAGGGTGTGGCTGGCCAGAACCAAGCCCCTCTCAGAGTAGAACCTCCCTCATTATGTCCCTGAAATCTGGAACCTTCTCAGATGCTCAGGACCTTCTAAGAATGGTAGATGCTCTATGCAGTGTTACTCCCCCCAACACTAATGAAATTCAACATAAAAAATAACACTAGATTATACATCAAAAGAAACCCAACAAAGCACTAATTTTTTCTCAACATCATGACTTTGATGTTCTTTTAAAACATCAAATACCAGTATCTTTTCAGCTGCCCTAAACACGTGCTTTGGCTACACTAGGGGCACTAGCTTTTAATCGTTGCTAGTGTCTCACACAGCTACAGCTTTGTCATCAGTTACAGCTTCTTTTACGGTAAGTTATGGCCAATGTGTTTATGTGGGAGGGGGGAAATTTCCTGCCTCAATTTAGACTGAGGTGTCAATATGATAAATATCAGGATAACAAGGCAGATATGAGACAGAGTCCCCCACCATCACACACACACACACACATGCGTGTGCACACACACGCACACACACACACGGCTCTGAGAACTTAGAGTATAAAACAGGGACCAGAGAATGGAGAGAAGAAAATTTTGTGAGGAAATCTGAAAAAAAAAAAAAAAAAAACTGTGCTCTGAATTCTCTCGGTTTTCCAAAGGGATAGGGGAAATACCTCATTAAGGGTCTTTCCTGGATCCCCTTCCTAGAGCTCAATGCATCCCTGCTGTTGGAGGGGCTGTGGGCCTTGGCAAAGAGGGAGCCTGTGGAGAGACATGAGGAAGCCAGGTGGCTTCACGCAAAGGAGCCGGGAAGTGTACTGCCAGCCGCCGCGGACCAACAGCTGCCCTGGACCGATGAAGACAGCACAAAGTGATTTGGAATAGAGATGGCACCACTTGGGTCCAGGTTGCTGACGGAATAAGAAGCCCTACTGGAAGCCACCAAGGGTCGCATAGGTGCACCCACGAGGGAAAGCCTCAGCCATCTGCCAGGCCCCAAGAATTTGATTAGGATCTCCTGTGCCCCTTATCTCTTTCCCCCACCCCATCCTATCTCCATCACCCTGGCAGGGGAAAAGAACAAGTCATTGGTGAGTGGGGTAAGAAGACAGCAGAGGCCACAGTGGCCACAGGACCACCGGGAGGCATTGAAGATGGAGGGGAGATTTGCTGTTAGATCAAGTGTAGAATATTTATTATTACCAGTGTAAGCATTCTGTCTTCTGATTCAAGATTATTTGACTTCAAGGGGGTCAACGATGTCACTTTCCTTGGAAAAAGCATAAAAGTCATGGGCTTGCCTGACTTTTCATCTGGGTCAAGAGAATATTCCCAGAACAACCCCAGAACAGAGTTCAAATGCACCATGGGAAGTAAAAATAAAGTTGTCTTAAATACATCACAAGTTGTGCTTGTTCAACATGTTGATCTTACTAACATGTATCTGGCACCTACTTTTCGCCAGGCAGTATGCTAGGAGAGTCACTTTGCTATCTTATTTAAAGTTAAAACAGTCATTTAATACAGATAAATCTTATTTTTACAGACAAGAAAACTGAGACTCAGAGAAGGTAAGAGATTAGTTGAACTGAAATCTGTTGAATCCAGTTCTGTTTAACTCCACTACCAATAACCTTTGTCTTTATACCAGACCCTGGGATGGTAGTGCCTGCAGATTCCTGTAGAGAGAGTTGTCCACTGGAGGTTTGGGCCAGAGGACAGGTTGATTTGTTCTGTTCTTGAATTGCAAAAACAAGGGTTGCCACCATGTGAAAAGATAGTGCCCTGCAGATCCTTCTGGGAGATCATCTAAGTTGAATTGCATTTCAGGCAATGTGGATAGATGTGCATAGAACCACTCACATTTTCTCCTGCACAGCACACACTGGCAAGGTGGAATGCAGGCATGTCCCCCATTTCCCATGGTGGCTGATAAAGCAAGTTAATAGAGACCAAACTTGGCCCCATTGCCACCACTGCTGCAATAGATGACACAAGCGACAAATATCCACAATGACAAAAAATATATGACACAGCTTGTCTAAATCAGCAGACAGACAAGACAAAGGGAGAGAGAGGTTCAGATTTTAGAACAAGATGTTCAAAACTCCCATGAAACATGTTGTGAAAGCAGTAGAGTCAGTCGTCAGGGTCAGTGTTTGAAACAGAAAAGCCTGTTTTCATCAATCTTTAACCTAGGATTGTCAGGAAACTGGATAGGTAACTTTTTTTTTTAACTTTTCATAAAGTCTCAATAAATCAGGTTCAAACTGACTTGTAAATTTCCAGGCAATCCACATATCACTCCCCACCCTGCCCCCTCCCCTGACCCCCCACCTCCGGAAACCACATAAACAAATCAGAAGCAGGTTCCTCTCAAGGACAGGCTGCTGCATTCTTCAGATGACTAAATCTTCATGAAAAGCCACCATTGTCCTGGCAAAGCATTCATGCCACCCAGATTGACCTAGTCTCCTATAGAATCGCCCATTTCAGGCCAGAGGGGGCTCCCAGCCTTCCTCAGGGAGGTAATATAGCAGGAGTGCATGGGGGTTGGGTGGGGTGGGGGGCAGGTCACTAATTTATCTTAGTAGGGTGCTAACTTTGAAGGATGCCGAAGGCTACCTAAATGTTAACATTTCAGAGAGGAAAGCACAAACACCCAGCTTTCAAGCCATCAAATTTTTCTTTTAAGAGATAACCACTTCTGACTCAGAAGACAAATATTAAAAATAAAAAATACCCAATCCAAACAAAAACCAGACCAGCTCTTCACCACCCATACGATCTTGGTGGTCTCCAGGTGAAAGAAAAGTTGTGTGTGTGTGTGTATGTGTGTGTGTGTGTGTAAGTGCAGCCAGTACAGGTTTTCTGTTTTTTAAAAAAATGTCCATTTCTCCACCTTTCAAAGGTTAAGTTACTCAAATTCAACTGACCAGAGCAAATCCCATTTATAAGTGATGAAACATGGTCTTATGAAAGATAAATAGAAAGATATTTAATTACTATGAAACAGCAAACAAAACAAAACAAAACAAAAACACCTAACCTTGCAATCAGTAAGGGAAAAATCGTCTTAAAGAATTTAAACAATGAGGTTTAAGTCATGGCTCTATTGCATGTTTTAGCAGCAATTAGTTTCTCCAGTGTTCCTCTTCCCTTAAAAACTGCAGAATGTTACAAAGAAAGAACGAAATTTGGCCAGGTGCGGTGGCTCACACCTGTAATCCCAGCACTTTGGGAGGCCGAGGTGGGCGGATCACCTGAGGTCAGAAGATCGAGACCATCCTGACCAACATGGAGAAACCCCGTCTCTGCTAAAAATACAAAATGAGTCAAGGATGGTGGCACATGCCGGTAATCCCAGTTACTCGGGAGGCTGAGGCAGGAGAGAGCTGAGATAGTGCCATTGCACTCTAGCCTGGGCAACAAGAATGAAACTCGAAAGAAAGAAAAGAAAGAAAAGAAAGAAAGAAAGAGAGAAAGAGAGAAAGAGAGAGAGAGAGAGAGAGAAAGAAAAGAAAGAAAGAAGGAAGGAAGGAAGGAAGGAAGGAAGGAAGGAAGGAAGGAAGGAAGGAAGGAAGGAAGGAAGGAAGGAAGGAAGGGAACAAAATTAATGTTCTTTATTTGCATTCAGTTAAGATTTCAGTTGTTAAAGCCAGAGTACAACCTTCAAACAGGAAGTTCCAGGGCTCAGATTTTGACTTTTTCCCACTGCCGAGGTCTCTTCACTGGAAACCACTTCTATCTGTCATCAGTTTGCCTCTTGGCTTTCAGGCAGTGACTCACTGGTGGCGATGAGCACTGCACTTGACCAGCACTCCTGCAACAATGCTTTCACCACCCCCAAGGGGGACTACTTTTGGGTCAGTAGCAAAAAATCAGCTTTATCCTTCTAGTTCTACCAGGGATGATGCTTAGAGAAATGAGAGTAGGACCAAACTGTCATTCCAACTCCCCTTCTACAATTACATCTTCCCAGAGAATTTAGAATGGGATAGAGCTTCAAAGATAGACAAAATGGTGCAAACTTTCTTTTATGAATGGGTTTATTAGTTTAATTTACATTCCTGGAGTTTCCGCCACTCTTGCTCACGGGGAAACTGGAAAGGTGGCCCAAGAGGGGATCATTACTGCAGAGGGCCTGATACCATCTCAAAAGGGGCTTTGAGACATACAGAGGTCCTTATTTTTTCTACACACATGGACTTTAGAAAAGGTTCTAACTGCAGTTTAGTACAGAACTTTAGCATTGTAGGCCCAAAGGAAAACATAAAGTCTGTCTTGGTTTTTTTTGTTCCCTCTTAATTCACATTCCTGTCCAGACAAAATTTTGCGTTTTCCTCCTGACTTATCTCCCGGGACCATTTGAGCGAGGAAAAAACCCAACCAAAGGTTAAACTGAATTCAGTTTGGCCTAAAGATGACTCCATACATCATTTAGGTTTCACCTAAAGGTTTCTCCACACATAGTAAACTGCAACCTAATTTATAGGTAAACTGACTGAAAACCAATTTTATGAGTATGCTTTTGTAACAGAAAGCTGAGTCTCGGCCAATCATAGCAGGCAGGGTTCAGCCAATCACAGGGGCCCAACCGCTCAAACTGTGTTAAAATAAGACAGATGCCTGAGCTGTAACCAATGGTAACTAATCAAACTATCTCTGGCCCTCACTTCAGTTTTCTGTAAATCATTTCCTTTTCTCTGACTATAAATATAATCCACAGTTTCAGTAAATTTAACCTAAAGCTGCTTCCTTACATGTTTTAGGCTCGGCCTAAAGGTTTCTTCGTACACAGTAAACTGTAACCTAACTGGATGTGTAATCAGCCTATAACCTATTCCTGTGTCATTCATCAAGTTTCAGCCAATCAGAGGCAGCCAACTGTTCAAACCCTGTTCAGATAAGGCAAATGCCAAGGGGTAACCAATCCGGAGGTTTCTGTACCTCACTTCTGTGTTCTGCACATCACTTTTCTTTTTCAGCCCATAAATCTTCTCTGACCGAGAGGCAGTACCAGGGTTTCTTGGAACCTATTCTGGTTCGCGAGCTGTCCGATTCACAAATCATTCTTTGCTCAATAAAAGTCCGTTAAATTTAATTTGTCTAAGGTTTTTAACACCACACATGTAGTGAGGCAGGGCATTTGGAACCATTTTTGGTTTTTACTGCTGCCTGATTCTAGAATCACAAAGTCAATTAAGATCTGTAAAACTGAATTTAGTTTTTGTAAGTTTGGATTTATTTGTAATTTTGTCTTTTAACACAACCAGTCAAACAAAAAACAACCAACCCTGGGTTTACTATTGGTTACAAATGCTGAAGACAGAAATAGTGGCCTCCACCATTGTTTAAAATCTGTTTGCTGCCTTCTTCGTCACCCCCTCCCAGGTGAAGCCTCTCTTACTTGTCTTCCTTCTTTGCTATTTCAGCCAGAGAAATGAAATTGGAGATTTCAGGCCAGTTGTGAGGTATTTAAGTTAACCTTGGAGAGCTAGCAAAGATTAATTTCAGAAAAATATAAAATATAAGTTGGCAGAACACATTGCAGTAGATGTTTCCCCAGAAACAGGATTAACAAATAAATATAAAAGAAAGTCATGAGAAAACACATGAGTTATATAAAATAAGAGTAAGTTCCAAGTTGGCCCAATTCGTAAAGAATTAAGAAGACAGCAATAAAAATGTGAGATATAAATACAGCAATTCTCCCAAAACACACATGCACACACGCAGAGACGTGCACACACACACACACTCCATACATGCATTCCACACACTTTCTAATATTTTTAGGGGGAGGACTTTCTTATCAACTCAGCCTCATGGTTCCTTGACATCCATAATTTTGGTCTTTGCCCATGCCAACAACCCAATCCCACATTAGTTCTTATCATCACTCAAAACGTCTCCACTGTCGAAATCCCCACCTCTGGAGTCCTCCTCACAGATGCCACCTCTTTCTCACTCCTTGATTCCTACTGAGCCTACCCTTCTCTCACCCAGGTCCCTCCCTACTCTTCTATTCTTATCCTTTTAGCCTCTCAGATTTCATTCCTATCCCTATCCAGCCTGAAGTCCAAGTCAATTCTTTCAATAATGCCCTGCCTACCTCTCTAGGCCCTTCCCCAATCTTGTCCTAATTCCTGAGGGACCCCTCAGCTCTCTATTCTGCATTTCCCATCAAGAGTCGCTGAATTGGCCGGGCGCGGTGGCTCAAACTTGTAATCCCAGCACTTTGGGAGGCCGAGACGGGCGGATCACGAGGTCAGGAGATTGAGACCATCCTGGCTAACGGTGAAACCCCGTCTCTACTAAAAAATACAAAAAACTAGCCGGGCGCGGTGGCGGGTGCCTGCAGTCCCAGCTACTCGGGAGGCTGAGGCAGGAGAATGGCGTAAACCCGGGAGGCGGAGCTTGCAGTGAGCTGAGATCCGGCCACTGCACTCCAGCCTGGGCGGCAGAGCAAGACTCCGTCTCAAAAAAAAAAAAAGTGGCTGAATTTCACTGGAGAAAACCAAATCATTACAGCAGCCTACTGTTCACTCCCCTGGCATCTGCTTTGTGCTGCAGAAACTCTCTTCTTGCAGCATTTTCCAAGGGCATTCATCACTCGTCATTTTAATCCATCTATGTGGGACTGTTCTCTTGCAATCCTTGATGCCAGAACCTACATCTTCTTTCTCCACCCATTCATCTAACTAAGGTGCCTGTCCTGTTGATTTTATCTCCATAATAATTTAAAAATTGTTCTCTTCCTTTCAGGTTCCATTCCCATTACCAGTGTCCCAGTTCACTCCCACATTATCCCTGCTTACAATCCATCCTGCTTACCCAACACCCAGCCTCCCCTTTCCCATCAGCAAACTCTGCAGTCATTTCAGTCCTCGGATGAAGTCTTCAGTGGCTTGTTGGGGGCTACCAACTGAAACACACACTCCAGAGCCCAGCACAAATCCTTTGTCAACAAGGACACAGCCTGCTATCTCTCACCATGCCGCCATTCTCCTGCCGAACTGTAAAGACACATTGTTTTCACACTTGGACACTTTTGATAATTTCCCATCTGTTGCCAGAAAGGGGTCCCGTTCCAGACCCCAAGAGAGGGTTCTTGGATCTCGGGCAAGAAAGAATTCGGGGCAAGTCTACAGAGTAAAGTGAAAGCAAATTTATTAAGAAAGTAAAGGAATAAAGAATGGCCACTCCATAGGCAGAGCAGCAACGTGAGCGTCTCAGCTGCTTATATTTATTGTTACTTCTTGATGATATGTTAAGTAAGGGGTGGATTATTCAGGAATTTTCTGGGAAAGGAGTGGGCAATTCCCAGAACTGAAGGTTCTTCCCCTTTTTTGACCATATAGGGTAACTTCCTGACACTTCCATGGCATTTGTAAACTGTCAGGGTGCTGGTGGGAATGTCTCTTAGCATGCTAATGCATTGTAATTAGCATATAATGAGCAGTGAGGACAACCAGGGGTCACTCTTGTCAGCATCTTGGTTTTAGTGGGTTTTGGCTGGCTTCTCTACTGCATGCTGTTTTATAAGCAAAGTCTTTGTAACCTGTATCTTGTGCTGACCTTCTATCTCACCCTGTGACTCAGAACGCCTAACCTCCTGGGAATGCACCCTAGGAGGTCTCAGCCTCATTTTACCCAGTCTCTATTTAAGATGGAGTCGCTCTGGTTCAAATGCTTCTGACATGCCCAGCGCTATTTATTTTTCAAAATTCTGCCACATTTTCAGGCTCTTCTCAAAAGCTTTCTCTCCCATGAAGTCTCATTGTCCAGCGATCTTTCTTTTAGGCTCCCCAATAGGTTGTTCAGGTCATGGGGAGTGAGCTCATCTCACCCTGCCTTGGGTAGTTTACTTACATACTGTCTCTACTGGAGGCTTCCTGGGGGGCCTTATTTTTAACTTTGTATTCCTACAGTGTTAGTAAAGTGCCTTCCATAACAGAGAAGCTGAATAAATATTTGTGGAATGAGAAAGAAAGAAGGAAAGGGAGGAGGGAGGAAAGGCAAGAAAAGAAAGAAAAGAGTAAAACAACCAGCTGGACTTAGCATTTCAATTTTCCACTCCACTCCTAACTGGTGGGACGGTCCAGTAGGTCCCTTCACCTCTCTAGGTCTTGTCCTTTACTTGAAAAAGGAGAGCTTTAAATGAGAAAGTCTCTAAACTGATAGCCTAACTCAAATACAATATATTTTTTCCTGCTAGCTAAATAAATTTTGAAAAATACTGACAACCTTGGTTTGCCACATCCAAAAGAAAACTCTCCCTCAAATAGGTAGTTTCAGGAACTGCCAATCATAGCATTGTCACCATCAGGGCCAACCACATATAATTGTATTTAATAGGGAAAGGTCTGGAGAGTGAGGTTGTGATCCCAGTGCCGTCTGATACCTCCTGACCCCCCCAATCACCCCCAACATTTTTATGTGCAGATATTTAAATTGCATATTGTTTCCTCAAGACTTAAAATGAATTCCACAGAGTCCTCCTTTCAAAGTCTTATTGGTTTTGGTGAGAAATGATGACGGGATCAGGGTCTGCCATCATTTACTTTTTAATTTAATTTCCTGATTCAGTCTCACCTCTCCCCACTCAAATGGTTCAAGGGTAAGTACGTGACCACTATTCTGAAAGTAGTGTTTTCTTTATTCATTCATTTATTTATTCCAGTACCACAAAAGACCCTACTAAAGGCCTGCCATTTTGCTACCTAAAGCAAATATGGTTTTGCTTTGTCCTTTTGGTAAACCACACTTCAACTGATACAGTAAAGGACTTTTTTTGCCTCCTGGAAATAGTATTGAATATTATGGTGTGCTGATAAGTTTGTAGAATGACTAATACTATATTAAATATTACTGTTGTATGTATTACAGACATATTAATATATTAACCCTAAAACATTCATCTAAAAGAACAGGAAGAAACTAGAAAAAATAAGACTCTCTGGCAAAATCACTTGACTCCCATGGCCTTTAGTAACAGGCCTTTATCGCCTGGCAGTACTATCACTGATATTGCAAAGTATTTTACCTTTTTTTTTTTTTTTAGATGGAGTCTCACTTTGTTGCCTAGGCTGGAGTATAGCAGTGTGATCTCATCTCACTGGAACCTCCACCTCTTGGGTTCAAGCAATTCTTGTGCCTCAGCCTCCTGAGTATCCGGGGTTACAGGGGCGTACCACCATGTATGGGTAGTTTTTTTGTATTTTTAGTAGACACAAATGGTTTCACCATGTTGGCCAGGCTGGTCTTGAACTCCTGACCTCAGGTGAACAGCCTGCCTCAGCCTCCCAAAGTGCTGGGATTACAGGCGGGAACCACTACGCCCAGCCTGATATTGCAAAGTACTTTACTTTTAACAAACACGTCCACACACGATCTCATTCAATCCTTGTGACACCTAACGAAACCAGCAGAGCAGGTCTCCCCCTCCTGTTTGGGTATTACTTTCCCCATTCAACAGGTGACAGGACTGAATCCCAATCTACTTGTCAAGTGGCACACAGTGGAGAGTAAGAGCCGCCAGCCACGGGTCCTGGGTCCTGGGTCCTGGGTCCTGGTTCCATCCTTCTGTCAACAAACTGTGCCACCCCTGAAGGGCAGCCAGGGAGCATTCATCCCAAAGCCCACCTATGAGAAATGAGAAAACAAAGGCATAGAAGATTCTGAGGCTTCACAGCTACTTGGGACAGAGCATAGGTGCGAGACAGGCCTTTTGACTTCTCAACTAGCAGACTGCCTCTGCTCACAAAAAAGAAACAATATGAAAACATTAATCATACAAGACAAAAGGCATTATAGCTTGTAATAGGCTATGTAAGTGTTTAAACTGAGAAAATAATTATGATGCCTGAGTAGGCAACAATGTCACTTAACTAATCTAAAATAACGAACACTGGCCTGCAAGTATGGTGTGCATTGTGGCATTTCAATCAAATTTACAATAAATTTACTTGACAAATTTAGTGATTATATGTGTTTGTATATGTAATATGTGTGATATGCTACATAACATCAAATTAAGTAATTACATACAAATATATAGTTATATACAGAATAAACAAATCTAGTGATTATATGATTTGAAACTTATATCTGTGTATATTTTATATACACACATCTTACTGAGCAGCACAAAAATTAGACAAAAAAAGTTAGTAGTATAATTCCAGCATTTTTGGGAGGCTAAGGCAGGAGTATCACTTGAGCCTAGAAGATCAGCCTGGGCAACATCGTGAGACCCCATTTCTACAAACAATTTTAAAAATTAGCTGGGCATGGTGGTACATGCCTGTAGTTGTAGCTACTTGGGAGGCTGAAGCAGGAGGATCGCTTGAGCCCAGGAGTTCAAGGCTGCAGTGAGTTATGATTACGCTACTGTACTCCAACCTGGGCAACAGAGTGAGACCCTGTCTCAATAATTAAATAAATAAAATTAAATAAAATAATACAATTAAATAGTGGGTCACTTGCATGACTTTAATTGACATTATACAGTCAAACCAAATATGTAGTTTTTCTCTTCTTTGTTAGTCTTCTAGCATCTGTTTTCGGCATGAGTGGCATCAGTTTACCCCAGTATTCTGCTCCCTTTATCCTGAGCTCTCACACCAATTGCCCCTTGATTGCTATGGCTGCACTATTGTACTACCTTCTGCCTCACCCCAACACACACATGTATACATACATGCACACACTCGCCACATGATTCCATGCTGCTGTGCCTTTGCTCTTGCCAGAATACCCTTCCTACCTCTGTTTGCCTGAGTGACTTCTCCTGTAAGATGCAAGCTTTACTTCTGAGGGCTTTCCCTGAACTCCCAGTTTGAATAGTGTCCTTCCTTTATATCTTTCCAAGTCCTGTGCACCCCTCTATCCTAAACAGTTTACATCCTCTGTCCAGTGAAGCAGAATGCAGTTGGTTAAGGATTTTCACTGGTCCTTAGTGACAAACGGTGGTCAGATCATGAGAATATAGGTTGTCATTAGTCGTGGTAACTCAGATAAGCAGCATCTCTTTAGAAGACTAAGCTTGGCTAATTGATTGATGTCCTTAAGAACTGTATTCAGCAACCCTCTTCTTTGTCATGTCTCCATCTTTGTAAAATTTCTACTCCTTGTTTTCACTTTTTCTTCCATTTTCATCATAAATGATGCCACCTCTCCTTGCCCTTGGTAGGATACTCAGCCGCATAATCTGATAATCTGTAAGAATTTTCTCTTTAAAATTTGCAATTAAGTAAGATGTCTTTAATAGCCATTTGGTGAATAAAATCTGTTTTATGATGAAATTGAAAGTCATGTACTTGACTTTCTTTGAAAACCGTCAATAAAGTATTTATGATGCATTTAATTACCTAAACTACCTAAATTGATTCAGGTTGTATCTCATTTGAGACAATACTTTCAATAAGTACTTTTTGAAAAGGAATGAATAAAGCAGAAATTGTTAAACACTTGATAAACGTCTTCAAAGATTTGTCATGGTCTTTTCTCTCTCTGTCCCTGAGTAGACTTTCATGAACATGTTATACATCATGGACACTTTTCAAATGAATATATATTTAAACAACTTTTTCTCTTCTACCACTCTGGCTCTGTGATTGACATCCCTGCCAAGGCTGCTAAGCTGTATGAAAGTAACTTGTCCCTGTCTCCAGGGCCCAAAGACAAATCCCCACCATTGTGCACACCGGTGTCTGCTGAGTTAGGCTACCTCTACCACCTCCCTATGCACCATGGCCTCTGCTGGAGCTGCTCCCAACACAGGTGCTGCTACCACTCCTTCCAGGTGCTTCCATTTCAACCGATGCTCGTGTGCAGAGGTTTAGGAGGTGGCAGGGTTTCTGCTGTGGTGAGGTGGAAACATTGCCTTCCCACACAACCTGGCTTTGCCTGTGTGTCTTCCGGAGTTTTGACACCCAGTGTCTTCTTCCAGGACTTAGACATGATTCCATGGAGCGACTGGCAGATAGCTGCCGCTGGTTAAAGAGCCAGGCTTCTCCATGGCCACTGTTGTGCTATTCTCCCCTTAGACTAAATTATTTCTTAGAAAGTATTCTCATCCCTTGCATGTAGGCTCCTACAAATGTGCTGCTAGCGGTACCGTTCAAAGTATTTAATTCAGGAATCTACCTTAGGCTCAGCCTGGGACAAGAAAGTTTACTCACATTTTTGCCCAATTCAGGTGCAAAATGAATGTGAACATTCAGTCACGCATTGCAAACACAGTCTTAAATCTATCATGTCACAAGCAGAGTCTCAGAATACATATTTGGCTTCTGTTATGACCCCTTCTAAAAGGATAGTTTTCGGCAAAATGATTTTTAAAAACCCCATAAAATTACAGTATTTTTTAAACATGGAATATGTGACTCTGGATGAAAAACAGAAAAAGCTGTCATGGAAAATCTGAACATGCACAAGACCCGATCCAGATGATTTCAACTATTAAGAGAATTACTTAATGGTCATTCTCATGTCCTTGTTGTCACCCTCTATCCGACTTTGATGTAGATATACCAGTTTGGTGCCTGTGATTATAGATGAAATACTACCGGAAAACTGTGAGTTTGGAAAAGAGTAACAGCGGTGATTGAATGAATGGCAACAAAAACGATATAAGGAAACATTTATGGAGATAAATATCTATGTTTACATGAAATGCATTTAACATAAACTCACATCTGAAATGTGTATATGCAATAGCTACTGATAAGCAAACATTTCTCTTCTACATATGATATCTATTATGCATTGTTCTGTGAAAAACTATTCATCAAGGGCTAGAAGGACTGAAACAAACCACCTAATCATTTGCCTCCATTTAGGCAGGTCCTCTGCACTACGTATGAAATCTTAGATGATGCAGTTAAGTAGTTCTCCAGTTTGGCAAGTTGTTGGCGTAGCCACACAAACTACCCACTTTCTGCACATTTGCCCTTACCCATTAGCCTCTCCTTGGTGTTCTGCAGGTAGGTATAATTGCAGCTAGAAATACACATTTATGAACATTTTATGTGTAAACTATTACATTAGGCATGGTACCGTGGAGATTTTGAAGAAACCAGCAACATCTTAATCTACATTTTATTTACCTATCTATGTATGCATGCATAGATATATATGCCTGTGTATGTGTATACATAAATCTACCTTTATAAAGCACTTTCACACATGTTATTCCATTTAACATTTACAGCAACCTCTTTAAACATGACAAAAACAAATCTCCGAGAGGGTAAGTGACTTGCCCAACCACCCACAGTGGTTAAAACTGAGCTTGAATTCAGCTCTGTGGTACTAAGTCCAAGTTTACTATATTACAACTTTCCTTAAGCATCATAGCTTCACATAAGCCTCACAGCTTCCCATAACCTGCTCCCCCGTCTCCACAAGGAATTGACAACCTTGGGGCAAGCTAACACATGTGTGCAATGATTGAAAGGTGTTGTGATGAGTAATAAGGAAAACCAGGAGTTCCGAGTAGGGTGGGACCAGTCACTTCTAAAGCAGTTGGTTAGGAAGAGTTCATGGGGGAGGTAAAATTTGGTCAGGATTTTGAAAAACCGATAAAACTTGGAGAGATAAAGACGGGATAAGGGGAATTCAACAAAGGGTTTTCTACATAGGAATGAACAGGGCATGCTTAACAAGTGGCTGCAGTTGAAATTTAGGGCATGCAGTGGAGCACAGTGGAAAATAAGCCTCAAGTTGTAAATTGAGTTCAGGTTAGGGAGGTCCTTGAATACCAGGAAAAGGTATTAGGTCCCCACGGCAGATTTTAGAGCAAGATGTCTCAGGAGCTATGTGGAGTACTGATTAGAGGAAGAAGATATTAGAGGAGAGAGACCAGGTAAGGGACTCTTACAAAGCTCAAATGAGAAAAATATAAATTTATTTTAGGGTAATGGCAGTGGAAACAAAGAGAAGGAAAAGTCTACTTGAAATAATTTATTAATTCATTGGATAGAGAGGGCCAAAAAAGGAAAAAATTAAAAAGACTCCAGCCTTCTGTGTCTCAAAGACTGAGAGGATACAGAAGACAGGGGAAAGTTTTGGGTTGAAACAGAACACCATAAGCTTGTTTTTGGATATGTTAAGTTTAAGGTTGTCATAACATGCAAAACAACTGAAAATCAGAAGGAAGTTCTTTACAAGTGCCTTGAGCTATGGTAAAAAATAAATTAATTAATTAATAAGATAAATTTCATAAAATAAGGACCCATAGTCAAGATGATTAAACAACAGAAAGTAAATAGGAAAATTACAAACTTGGAAAACAGATGGAGGGAGAAAACATCCATACATGACTATGATTAAATTTGAGACTTTATCTAGATTAAACTTACCTTTAAACTTACGCATATATAGGAAAGTAATAAAAAAAAAACACAAAGAGAAAAATGCAGTTAAAGAGAGCTAATTAATCTACAGGACAAAATAAATAATTAGTGTTCCTGAAAGTCAAAAATCATTAATTACTGTTCCTGAAAGTAGTCAACAAATGGAGTAACAAAAAGCAACAAATGCTATAATACAAGCAAATTTTACTGGAATGAAAAAAATAATTCAGCCTGCAAGTCATACTACTCTATGTTTAAAAAATTAATGGAAACCACTTATACAGCTAAGATAATGAATTTCAAGGATAAAGAATGTAATTCTCAGATATCTAGACAGGATGAAAACCAATCACCTCAAGGGTGGAGACAGGAACTATGAAATTCACTGCAGTCTTCTCCACAGCAACATTGATGCCAGAAGATAATTTAAAAATGTCTGCAAGATTCTGAGATAAACAATAGTGTGTCTCAGTAAGATCAGAACTAGGCAAAACCTTGAGTAATAGCCAGACATTTTCAAATGTAAAACAAATTTACAAATATTAAGTTGTATACTGTAAATACATATATTTTTACTTGCCAATTATATCTTAATACAGATGTTTAAAAAAACATTACAATGGGACTCTTCTGCATTTTTCCTATTCTGATTTTTGAATGTGAAGAATACATGCTCAGAATACATGATTCTGATATAATCTATACAGAATAGATTTGCATTCTAGTCCTGTAGGGGAATACCTTCAAACTTCTAATTTATACCTCAATTTCACGTTCAGTCTTGGAGCCTTCAATGCCACTAGAAAATATATAACCCATTGATCATTTCAACTCTGTTCCAACAGTTGCTATGACTTCCTATTTGTAGAGTTAACTTCTCAGTAAGGTTCTCTCTCAATTTGAGGTATTAATAAGATATATGAGTATTCATAAATTTCATAAATTTTAGTGTACTACTTAATGAATTGTGACCTGTGTTAACCATCACCCTGATCAAGATTAAGAATATTTCAATCACTTAAAAAAAGTGTCCTGGCATCCCTTTCCAGTAAATATTCCCATACTCTTTTCTGACCTCTATTGCCATAGATTAATTTCGCCTGTTCTAAAAATTCATGTAAATGAAATCATATGATATTACTATTTTATCTAGCTTCATTAGTTCAAAATAGTGTTTTTGTGTTTTATCCATGTTGTGATATGTGTCAGTAGTTCTTTTTTATTGCTCAGTAGTATACTACACCTTTTCCATTTTCATGTTGATGGACATTTGGGTTGTTTCCAGTTTAGGACTCTTATAAATAAAACTGTTATGGACATTCATATGAGTTATGAGTCTTTTTGTAAGATAGATACATTCCTTTCTTTTGGCAATACAGTTAGGAATGGAAATCCTTGGTCACAGGATAGATCTATGTTTAACTTTACTGAAGACTGAGAAACAGTTTTCCAAAGTGGTTTTATTATTTTATACCCCCGCAAGCAATGTATGAGAATTTCAATTTCTCCACATGCACAACAGCATTCTGTTTAATCATTCTAGTATTTCATTATAGTTGTAGTTTGCATTTCCCTGATGACTAATGATGTTGAGCACCTTTTCCTACGTTATCAGGCATTCATGTATCTTCTTTTGTGAGGCGCCTGTTCAAGTATCTGCTCATTGTTTATGTCAGTTGTCTTTAAAATGTGATTCATAGGAATTGATCTACATCTAGGATATCAGTCCTTTATCAGCTATATGTTTATGAATATTTCTTCCAGACTATGGCTTGACTTTTCACTTTCTTAACAGTAACTTTTGATGAACATAAGTTGTAATATTGATGAAGTTTTATTTATTATTATTTTTCTGTGATTGGTGCTTTATGTATCTTGCGAAATCTTTCTCTGCCACAAGACTGTAAAAATATTATTTTCCTACATTTTCTTTATCAAGCTTTATAAATTTAGCTTTCACAGTTGAATTGTCATGCATTACATAAGGTAAGAGTCAAAGTTCATTTTTTACTTATAGATGTCTAGTTGTTCCATTATCATTTATTGAAACTACTTTTGTTTCCCCCACTGGATTTAATTTGCCCTGTTTAAAAAACTAATGAACTTTATATGTGTAGAACTATTTCAGATTCTCTTTTCTATTTCATCAATTTGTCTACCCTTACATCAACTATACTGTCTTAATTACTATAGTTTTCAGTAAGTCTTGAACATTGATAGTGTGAATCCTTCCATTTTGTTCTTCCTTTTCAAGGACTATTATAAGTCCTTGCATTTTCACATAAACTTTAGAATCAGCTTGTCAATTTCTCCAGAATGTCTGCTGGGATTCTGATTGAAATTGTATTCAGTCAATAGATCAGTTTAAGGAGAATTAACAACTTAACAATATTGAGTTTTTCAATCTGATATTAGGACTCCAATCATTTATCTTTCCAATTATAGTTTAAAATTTCTACCAGCAATGTATTGTCATTTCCAATATACAGGACATGCACAAATTTCACTAAATGTATTCCTAGGTATTTATAAATGGTATTTTAAAAATTTTCCAATTATTTGTTATGAGTATGTAGAGGTGTAAGTGGTTTTTATATAATTGACTTTGTGTTTCTTAAACTTCATAAATTTACTTCTTAGTTGCAGTGGTTTTAAATTTTTTGTAGATCACATTGGATTTTCTTTTTTTTTTTTTTCTTTTGGAGACAGAGTCTCACTCTGTCACCCAGGCTGGAGTGCAGTGTCGCAATCTCGGCTCACTGCGAACTCCGCCTCCCGGGTTCAAGTGATTCTCCTGCTTCGGCCTCCCAGAGCAGCTGGGACTACAGGTGCCCGCCACCAGGCCCGGCTAATTTTTTGGGGGGTATTTTTAGTAGAAATGGGGTTTCATCATATTGGCCAGGATGGTCTCGAACCCCTGACCTCTTGATCTGCCTGCTTCGGCCTCCCAAAGTGCTGGGATTACAGGTGTGAACCACCGTGCCCAGCCCACATTGGATTTTCTGTGTACACCAGTGTGTCATCTGTGAATTAAGATCGTTCTACTCCTTCCTTCTTGTGATTATACCTTATATTTCTTATTCTTGCCTCATTGTGCTGGCTATAACCTCCAGTACAATGTTAAATTGAAGTGACGAGATGAAACATTTTTGCTTTAAATGGAAATACTTAGTAGTTCTCCACCAGATCCTAGGTTAGCTCTAGTTTTTTTTTGTAAACGCTTTCATCAAGTTGGGGAAGTCCTCTTCTATTCCTGGTTTGCTGAGAGTTTTTATTGTGAACAGGTGTTGAGTTTTATCAAATTCTTTTTCTGCATCTAACAATATAACACAATTTCTACCCTTTATTTTTAATATGTTAAATTATATTGATTGATTTTTGGAGGCTGTACCACACTTGCATGACCCTACTGGGTCACGATGTTTTATCTTATTTATATACTACTTTTGCTCACAGTTGCTAAATTTTTTAAATCAGTGTTCATGAGGGATGTGGGTCTATTGTTCTCTTTTGTGTATTCTCCTTGTTGAGTTTTGGTAGCAGGGTTTTACTGGCCTCATAAAATGCATAAGAAAGCATTTCCTCTTCTTTTATTCTCTGAAAATATTTTAATATTTGTATTATTTCTTACTTCAGTGTTTGGTAATATTAACAAATGAAATCACTTGGGTCTGAGCTTTCCTTTGTGGGAAGATTTCTAATTATGGATTTGACTTATTTAACAAATACAGGAACATTTACATTTTCTATGTTTTTCTTGTGATGACTTCAGAAAGTTGTCTTTTTCAAGAAAATTGTCCATTGCTCTAAGTTGTCAAATGTATTAACATAAAATTGATTATAATATCCCTCTTATCATCCTCTTGCGCTTTTTTTTTTTTCCTTTTTGTGGAGAACGGGGTCTCGCTATACTACCCAGGCAGGTCTCGAACTCCTGGGCTCAAGCTCTCCTCCCACCTCTGCCTCCCTGAGAGCTGGGATTACAGGCATGAGCCATCACGCCCGGCCTCTTATCATCCTCTTAATGTCATAGGATGTATATAGATGTCACCTCATTTGTGTTTCTCTGTTTTTTTCATCAGTCTTCCTGCAGGTTTATTAATTTTATTAATACTTTCTAAAGAACCAGTTGACATTCTCTATTTGTTTGCTTATTTTCTATTCCATTGAATTTTGCTCTTCTCTTTATTTTTTCCTTCCTTCTACTTTTTTGATTTTGCAAAAACAGTACGTTGATTTCTTTTTAGGAAAGAATGAACAAACGCATGAGGAAAGGAAGGCAAGAGAGATGTTTAATCGTGTCAAATCTTCATACTTATTAACAAAAAGGATGAAGGTAAAGTCATTAAAATTTGCAAATCGGAAGTCATTGGTGACTTTCAAGAGGCTTCCTGGTATAAAGACTTGAGGTCAGACACATTGCGTTATGGTAATGGAATCTGCTATTCTTTTTGACCATCCAATCAATATATGAAACCAATTTCCCTTATTTGAGAATTCTCACTGCCCCCAATTCCTAACACATACACAAACACACACATTATGATTCTTGAAGGGAGACAAAACGTGTCTCCGACTAGAGACATGGAAACTTCCAGAAACTCATTCTCCCAAGAAATCTTGCAGCTTGGGTACAGGTTCATGACCCTCGTTCTGCCAGTCAGACACACCGACCTCATATCAAGGGACCACAAGAACTCTCTGATGGTAGGAAGAGTTGCTGAAATATTAAGTCTTTGGGGGCAGTGATGAGAATAGTGCTGGTGAGGGTATCCAGTGTCCATCTGGCATGTCAGCAGTAAAAGCTACAATGTCCAGAGCTTCCAGAAGTGTCCTCACCCATTCACGTGGTTGAAGATAACACCTAGCAATACAGCCTTAATCTATTTCTCTAGACTGGCCAGGGGTTCTGTGAACTAACAATACAATCAATTCATTCTCTGTTGAAATCAGCCAGCCTAAATCTCTGCTGCTTGCAACAGGAGCCCTGACTGTTGAATCCAAGCTCCACACTCAATGGGTGACTGTGACCAGGTTGTACAATGTTCTTCAACACTTTTTTCCTTGACTTAAATGAAAGCAATAGTACCCACCTCAGTACAGTTGTGATTATTAAGTATGACAGCATATGCAAAGTACCTGATTGCTGTGTGGCTGGTGCTGAAGAAATTTAGTTCTAGGAAAATAAAAATATTATAAGCCCCTAAAAATTTAATTCAAACTCATTTAAAACCACTGTGGAATCCATATGTCATGTATCACAATGATTACTAAGAAACCTCTGGGTAGAGGTAAACAGTATAGCTTGACCTTCAAGATTTCTAGCAGGAAAAGCAGGCGTAAGATGCTAATCCAAGATGGTTGAGATAAGATTTTCTGTCTTTTTAGGAGTTAGAGACCTGAGTTTGTGTGTAAGATAACAAGTAGGAACTAATAAAGAAAGAGCAATTTGAACAGAAAAAGAATGTTAACAAAAGCACTTTAAAGATATCAAGGTTCTGGATTAGAATTACTTTTGGTTGTAAAAATAAGAAAGCCAGTCAGAGAATTTAACATACCAGTAACCATCAGGCATAACAAATAAGTGTTAGGCAGGTGCGGGAAAGTTCCTGTTTAAGTTAAATCTGTACATACTCTGTATTTTGTCTTCATAAAATTGAATTGTTTATTGAAAAAGGCAAGAAGCTCTCCTGTGATTATTTTTGTGCTCTTAACCACAAATGTTTTATAGTTATCTCCCATGGAATGTAAACCTTGACTACAAAGCTATGATCACTGCATATCTTCCTTTACATGATTGTTGTAAAAATTATATTTGGACACTTTATGTTTATTATAAAAATAATTATTGCTAGAATATGTTTGTGTAGTAAATGAGGAATTTACTCTTCTACATTACAATGTATACACCAGCTCTGTGTTGAAGGTGACTATGAACATATGAATTGTGTATTCTAACTCACTACTATCTATGGGGCAGAACTTTTGTCTTACTTTTCTCTTCAAAAACCTATTTTTAAAAATAAATTTGTGATCTAACAGATTTACTTCTCAACACATTATGCAGCTCATTTATTTGTTTTCTTGATCTTGCTCCCCTCAAGAGGGCAGTTTTAGTAGAGCAATGGGGATGACAGACTAGAAAGGATTAGGAAGAAAATAGCAATGACAACATGGAATCAGGTGATGTCAACTCCACTTCAAAATGCTAGGATTCAACAACAGGACCTGGAGAGTGGATGCTAACTCAAGAGGGCAATGGGGTTAGAAAGAAAATTTTAATGGAGAGGACTTCCTTTGTTTGTAAGAAACAGGGAATAAGAAAAGGGGAAAAACCTTGGAAAAACTAAGAAAATGTGGGATCAAAGGCACATAGTGTGGGACTGGTGTTTGAAAGGAAGGGGGACACTTCTTCATCTAAGAAAAACAAGAGGGAGCAGATGATGAAAATTTTAGAGTATGAAAGCTCATGTTCAGGTACCTTTAATATTCCATTGAGACACAAAGGCAGAGATGCTAGTTTGAGGACTAGAGGAAAATGAAACATGCTTGGAAACTCTTCAGAGGAGAAGGCTATGCAGAAGCATCAAGAGTTGAATAAAATAATTATCGAGCAGTAGTAAGGATACAATTGAAATGCCAGTGGATCCAATTAGCAGAATTCTTAGAACTTCTCTAGCTACATCTGGGTGTTAAGAATCTCTAACAGCCATTGAAATATTAGGGACACTGGTCTTTCTGTGAAGTTACAGAATTGTGAAAAGGCCCAAGAATACAATAAAAACACAGATAATCAAAATCATAGAACCAGGGGACAGTGAGAACCATACATCTAACTCCAGGCAGGGGGATGAACTGTTGAAAGTACTTGATGGTATGACAAGATATCCCCTAAGAACTTGAAAAGGAGAGAAATCAAAGTGTCTCTAACATTTTACATTTTGAAATCATTATACAATAGATCAGAACAGAAATATGCATTGCCACCTGCATGATCAGAGTGGCTCTCAGGTCTACCCGACAAGATGGTGTGACCTGACTATGGATATGAACATAACTAAGGAAAGTGTCAACCAGCCTAAGAAACAGAACAAAAGAGAGCACTATCCAAGGAGAAGGGCACCTTTGTCTATGGATTTTAAGATTTCTGGTCCCATTGGCAAGATTATCCCTGAAATGGAGTGAGGTGTGATGGGCCACCTTTTCCTCCTGCTATTCAAGCATTCAATCAGTTGGTTTGGGCCGGCCTAGAGATATGCTAATCATGACTTTACTTCCTTGTATTGTAAGTCTTCCTATTGGGAGATAATGTGGAAGACCTGCTGATATGAGTATTCTGATCACCATGACAATTATTTTTCATTGTAAATATGTTAACTAGTGACCAGTTTCACATGTCAGTCGTATGAACTTGGCTGTCCTGAGCCAACGTCTGAAAGCCACATCTCTAGGGGGAGCTGACCTTGGGTATCTGAACCTGCAAGGCTGAGAACACCATACATGAAATTCACCAATGCAGGCCCACGGGAGACATCAAGCTGGCCTTCTGCTGGTGAGCATCTACATCTACATAGCTTTTTCCATTTTGAAACAACAACAACAACAAAAAATGGTATGTAGCAGATTGGAAGAGTCTGGTGTGTTTCACCTCACTTGCCATATGGATGTCATTTGCACGCCCTCCAGATGACCCAGGAAGGTAGAGTCTCTTATTGCAAGGGAAAATACTCTTTGGCAGGGCAATTACGATGCCCAAATCAGGACAATATCATTGTGTCCAGCCTTTGAGAAGCCACTAGTCTGCAGTTTAATGTTCCTCTCACCTTTTTGTTTCTCTTTTTTGGTAAAACTCCAGCTGATAACTGAGCATTTTTATCTCTGAAAGAGCCCAGTTAGCATTTCACAGGTAATACATAAAAGGGAAGCCATTTCCTCAAAATGCTCAAACAAACTGTGTTCCTACAAGTACTTCCAACCACAAGCTATGAATTTATCTTCAGGATCAAGGAAGCCTTTTCTACTTAAAAATAACAACAGTTTGTCAGGCAGGTGGAATGTCTTGGAGGAAGGGGTTCAGATTTTAATCCTGAGTGCTGATAACAATATGCATGACAGCTCTCTCTCTAAGTCCTTCGTCCTACAAGAAGATAAACACAGAGTGTTCAGTGTTTTCCGAAAATTTACATCCATCTGGACATCCTCTCAATTTTTTCCATCTCCAACTTTCATGCTGGAGTTCTTATGTAAGTTGTGGAGTCAGATGTGGGAAAGAAGGGGGATGGAAGGACTATATTTTTTAAAACACAAAAACAGTGATTGATCTACCCAAGATTTTCTCCAGCTATATAAGAAGAAAAGGGATAAATGAGTACATCAATGGAAATACTTCAGTTGTGGGTGGAAAAAGACAGGGTTGGCCAGAGGGACCCATACAAGGAGTTGGGATCACACAGGTGTGTGTGAGGCAGATCAGGGTCTATAACACAGGAAAAGCTGGAGGTTGAGAGACTCATTGCTCCCAGGAGAAAGTCAATAAAAATTACATTCCAAGGAAACAAGAACGGAGGCTGGATCAAAAGACCTGACCACACCTGGGAAGAGACAGGTAGACCTCTGAGATATTGCAGGTCCCATTCCAGACCATTGCAAATATTGAGCAAATATTGAGATAAAGCAAGTCACACAAAATTTTTGATTTCCTAGTGCATATAATGGTTATGTTTACACCACCATTTACATTACACACCATTACATTACACACTTTAATCTATTAAGTATGCAATAGCATTATGTCTAACAAAACTAATGTACATAATAGTAGGCTATCATGACAAAAAAGTATACTTTGACTTATAATACTTTATTTTGTAAACACTCTAATAATCATCTGAGCCTTTGGCAAGTGGTAGAGGGTCTTGCCTCAGTGGCAGGGATTTTTTGCCACTGAGGTGGAGGATTTTTGCTGGTAGAGGGTCTTGCCTCAGTGTTCATGGCTGCTGACTGATCAGGGTGGTGGTTGCTGATGGCTGACTGATCAGGGTGGTGGTTCCTGATGGCTGGGTGGCTCTGGCAATTTCTAAAAGTAAGACAAAAATGAAGTTTGCCACATCAATGGACTCTCCTTGTCACAAAAGATTTCTCTGTAGAATGCAATGTTGTTTGACAGCATTTTACCCACAGTAGAACTTCTTTCAAAATTGGAGTCAGTCCTCTTAAACCCTGCCTCTGTTTTATCAACTGAGTTTATGTAATATTCTAAATCCTTTGTCGTTATTTCAACCATGTTCACAGCATCTTTACCAGGAGTAGTTTCCATTTCACAAACCTGTTTCTTTACTCATCCTTAAGTAGCAACTCCTTATCCATTAAATTTTCATCATGAGATTACAGCAATTCAGTCACATCTTCGGGCTCCACTTCCAAGTTTGATTCTTATGTTATTTCCACCACATCTGCAGTGACTTTTGCCACTGGTCTTGAACTCCTCAAAGTCATTCATGAGGGTTGGAATCAACTTCTTCAAATTCCTATTAATGTTAATATTTCGACCTCCTCACCTAAATCATAAATGTTTTAATGGTGAATTTAGTCATAAATGGTGAATCTTTTCCAGAGGATTTTCAATTTACTCTACCCAGATTCATCAGAGGAATCACTATCTATGACCACTATAGCCTTATGAAATGTATTTCTTAAACAATAAGACTTGAAAGTCAAAATGACTCCTGGATCCATGGGCTACAGAATGGAGGCTGTGTTAGTGGGCATTGAAACATGAATCTCCTTGTACATCTCCATCAGAGCTCATGGATTGCTGGGTGCATTGTCAATGAGCAGTAAAATTTTTAAAGGAATCTTTTTTTTTTCTGAGCAATGAGTCTTAACAGTGGGCTTTAAATATTCAATAAAACCATATTATTAACAGATGTGCCATCATTCAGGCTTTGTTGCTCCATTTATAAAGCACAGGCAGTGTAGATGTCACATACTTCTTAAGGGCCCTAGGATATTTGAATGATCAACTTTAACTCACCAGTTTCATTAGCCTCTAACAAGAGCCTGTCCTTTGAAGCTTTGAAGCCAGACATTGACTTCTCCTCTCTAGCTATGAAAGTCCTAGATGGCAACTCCTTCCATTGTAAGGCTCTTCCCATCTATGTTGAAAATCTAGCTAGGTCTTCTGGATAACTTGCTGCAGCTTCTACATCAGAACCTGCTGTTTTATCATGCGCTTTTATCTTATGGAGATGAGTTCTTTCTTTAAACGTCATGAACTAACCTTTGCTAGCTTCCAGCTTTTCTTCTGCAGTTTCCTCACGTCTCTCAGCCTTCAGATAATTGAAGAGAGTTGAGGGCTTGCTTTGGATTTGGCTTTGGCTTAAGGGAATATTGTGGCTGGTTTGATTCTTTACTCAGATTACTAAAACTTTCTCCGTAACAGCAATAAAACTCTTTCAGTTTCTTACTTATGTGTTCTGGAGTAGCACTTTTAACTTCCATCAATAAATTTTCCTTTGCATTCACCACTTGGCTAACTCTTTGGTGCAAGAGCCTTCCTTTCTGTCCAGTTCAGTTTTTGATGTGCGCTTTTATCTTATGGAGATAAGCTTTCTCATAAGCTTAATCATTTCTAGCTTTTGATTGAAAGAGAGAGGCATGCGACTTTGCCTTTAATTGAATACTTAGAGGCCATTCCAGGGTTATTAAATGACCAAATTTCGATATTTTTGTGTCTCAGGGAATAGGGAGGCCCAAGGAGAGGGAGAAAGATGGGAAAACAGCTGATGAGTGGAGCAGTCAAAACACACATAACATGTTTCAATTAAGTGCGCCATCTTATACAGGCATGGTTCATGGCACTCCAAGATGATTACAATAGTAACATTGAAGATCACTGATCACATATCGCTATAACAAATATGATAATAATGAAAAAGTTTGAAATGTGAGAATGACCAAAATATGACACACAAAAAGTGAGCATATGCTGTTGGAAAAATGGTGTCAATAGAGTTGCTTAATGCAAGATTGTCACAAGCCTTCAATTTGTCTGAAACATAGTATCTGCAATGTGCAATAAAATGAAGTGCAATAAACAAGGTATGCCTGTATAAAATAGCGAGAAAGTCAGACAGAATGCCGGGGCAGAAATGTCCCTGGGCTTAGCTTTGGAGAGATGGTAGAACCAGTAAACGTGGGACCCAGGGCCAAGTCTGGTATGGGCACCTCTGTGTATAGAAAGTCTGTCTTTCTTAATTCATTGGATCTATATGATTCAAGATATTTGATTCATAACAAAATAATTTTGAGATAAAACAAACATTACAAAATACGGCAATTTAATGAATCAAAACAATATGAAGGAA
This sequence comes from Colobus angolensis palliatus, assembly GCF_000951035.1. Taxonomy (NCBI): domain Eukaryota; kingdom Metazoa; phylum Chordata; class Mammalia; order Primates; family Cercopithecidae; genus Colobus; species Colobus angolensis. Next base: position 3,632,992 of record NW_012115489.1, on the reverse strand, counting down.
ATTTTAAATTTAGAAAGGTTTTCATTGACACTGGAGATCAGACTCAGGGACAAAGGCAGAGCAGAGTGTTAAAGCTGAGTTTGTGGTTTCTCCTGCCACTTGGCTGCTTCTGATTCTTTAGAAAGACTTTGGGATCCTCTTGACTTCTCCCATGAAAGCTTGTGCTCTGGCCTCAGTGGTGCTGTCATCCAAGAGGCTGAGGACCCTTGCCAGGGACTGTGCCAGCCCACACCCTGGTTTGGAGCCAGACTCTACTCCAGTATTTACCAATGCTAAGCCTTGTCAATGCCCACATTCATACTCACTTGGGCCTCTAAAGCCCAGAGTTCTCTTAATCTTAACGGTGCTCAATGCTTCTGAGTACAGCATCATGATTACAAACGAGGTTGCTTAGGGTTGGACTAGGTTCCTGCACTGTGTCACTCAGAATAATCAACACAAAGTAGCTTCAATAGTGAAGAAGTCAGAAGGTAAAGCAGTTCTAGAATTGTTCCCACAGCTGAATGATGTGGTCAGGAAGCTAGGCTCTTTTTAGCTTTTCATTCTGCCATGCCTGATGTGTTAAATTGCTGTTTATAGGCTTGTTGCCTCATGGTCACAAGACAGCTGCTGTTGCTCAAGTGTCCATTTTTAATGATAGCATCCAAAGCAGATAGGGAGGAAAGGTGAAGGCCTCTGTCTCATGGCTAGACTCTTTCCTTTCAGAAAGGAAAATGTTTCTCAGAACCATGACCCTCTGGCCCATCACCCACCACCCTCCACCACATAAAGCTGACTTCCCTGTACATCTGCCAGAACTACATCACCCTAACTGCAAAGAAAGATGGAAAAGTGAATGTATGTCAGTTAAACCTCTATTATGGGAAGCCTACTTGGCCTCAAAGAAAAGAGAAGAAATGACTGTGGGTACACAACTTTCTCTGTTATCTATTGCCACTGTAACGGAGCAGAATATCACCCCAAAACTCAGTGGCCAAAAAACCAATTGATTTTCTCATTTATCTGTGTATTGGCTGGACAGTTCTGCTGATCTGGCTCAGGCTCAGCCAGTCGTGGCAGGGCTTGCTCATGCATCTGTAGTCAGTTGGTTGGCGGGTTGGCTGGGGGCTGGCTGGTCTCGGATGACCTCAGCTGGGATGACTTATCTTGGCTCCTTGTGACTTCTCATCCTCCAGCAGAGCAGCCCAGGCGTGTTTCCATGAAGGAGGCAGGGGCTGGAAAGCAGAAGACAGCACAGTCTCCTGAAGCCTAGCCACCACACACAGTCACTTTCCACCACATCTATTAGCCATAGACAGTCACAAGGCCAGCCCTGACACAAGGGGAGGGGAAATAAACTCCACTCCTCTACAGAAGGAGTGACAAAGTCAGGGGGTGTGGATCCAGCTGAGAAAGAATTGAGGCCATTTTCACAGTCAATCTATCACACCAACCAATAGAATTGCTCTAGGTTCTTAAGTGTATGACCATGAACAAGTTGCTTAACCTCTGAGTCTCAATTTCCCCATCTGAAAAAAATGGAGATAATAGTAAAATCTAAGTTATAAGGTTGTTGGGATTATCTATGTATTGACCTATGTCAAAGAGTTTACCAGAATGTCTTCATTTGATAAGTTACCATGTACTAACCAACGTCACCTTTCATGATTATTGACCAAGGACCAAACACAGCAGCAATAGTCCTGAATATCTTATGGGCCAGGCGCAGTGGCTCACACCTGTAATCTCAGCACTTTGGGAGGCCGAGGTGGGCAGATCGCCTGAGGTCAGGAGTTCGAGACCAGCCTGGCCAACATGGCAAAGCCCCATCTCTACTAAAAAAATACAAAAATTAGCTGGACATGGTGGTGTGTGCCTGTAATCTCAGCTACTGGGGAGGCTGAGGTAGGAGAATCCCTTGATCTTGGGAGGCAGAGTTGCAGTAAGCTGAGATCATGCCACTGCACTCCAGCCTGGGCAACAGAGTAAGACTCTGTCTCCAAAAAAAAAAAAAAAAATCTTATGGACTGAGTCATAACTAAGGAATGTTGATGGTTAGGACAAAGAGTGTGCTCTTACCCTCTTATTTTCTTGAATTCACTTTGCAATTCACAATACTGCTCACAGATTGGTCTAAATGACAATGTTATCTTGTGTTCTAATTTAACAAATTCTTCTTGTTAACTGGCATTTCAGTTGCTCCTATCTGCTGAAAAGCTCATGTTAAGGCTACTAATATTTAAATTACACAGTCTTTCTAAAAGAAATTATTTCACATTTTTTATACCCTGTAAATTTATGGGCTACCCACTCCCCAGGGGTAAGACCTGGTTAGGCTGGCCTAGTGGCTACTCTGCCTTCAGGGTGTGCTTAAAGGACAGATAGGAAAGAGAAGGAAGAGAACATTCCCTGGGAGTCCAGCTTTGACTGCAGGGTCTCTCCTTCCCTAAAAGTCAGGGCAAGAGCCAGGAGCAGACAGCTGGGGTGAGCTCAGGCCAATGTAGCTCTCTACTTAGCTCTCTGTTTCACTAGGGCCAGATAAGTGAGGAAGCAAATTAAGCCAGCACCCATGTGAATGTGAAACAAACTCGCTGGACTTTGACCCATAGTTAAAAGTACATTGCTAGGTTTGTAGCGTAGGAGCAGCAGGCTATAGCCTGGGTGTGTTGTAGGCTATACCATCTAGGGCTGTGTGAATACACTCTACGATGTTTGTGCAATGACAAAATTACCTAATGAAACATTTCTCAAAACACATCCCTGTTGTTAAGTGATACATGATGGTATATGTATGTATACCTAAAAAATTTTCAGTAACCATTACAATATAAGAAACACAATATAGTTTCTAAACCAGAAGCCAATTGGAGAAAAGGTGGTGGTGTAGGCAGAATAGTTAACGCTCTATTAATCCAAAAGAAGGCCAGGAAGAAGAAAAAAAAAGATTTTTAAAAGAAGCATGAGACAATAAAACACAAAACATGTGAAAATAAGTCCTGATTTAATAAAAAGCAAGTAGCAGAATCTTAAAAGAAAGTACATTGCTTGTGCAGTTTTAGAGAACTCAGTACTCACATACAAATGAATACACATATGTGTGTACATTATTAAGTATATGCATAAATATGTACATATGTTAAACTGAAGCAAAAATTTCATGAAATAATACATTGTCTATGTGCAATGCCCTCTGATATTTCTTCTTCAATTGCATTGTATTTTTTACTTCTTATTTTAGAACCTTCATTTTTCATTGTATTGTATTTTCATTGTTTGAAATGCTGCTCATGACCAATGAAGTTGGTTTAAAAATATTGTTTGAACAACTGTCTTGAAAAACACTGACTTATGTGGCATAATGTAAGAAGCATCAAGCAAAATCCATTCTCTTTTCCAAAAGCTTTCCCTACTTCCAGATTTACAGAGGGGGCAGTGTGAGAAGACTGTAGCTGAAGTAATCTTGGACAGTGGTAAAGAGCAAGGAGTCTGTAGTAAAAAGGCCTGGATTCGAAATCTGGCTCAAGCCACTCAGTAACTGTGTGACCCCAGCAGCGTTGTTTAACCCCTAGAGCCTTAGTTTCCTCCTGAAAAATGAGGATGAAAATACCCTTTCCCCACTGTTCTGCAGAGGAAGTCAGTAGCACAAAGTAAGTTGGATAAATATCATCTATTACTCCTCCTTTGGAAGATTTCAATCTTTCACCCCAGGTGGAGCTATTTGGTACAGTTTTTCTACTGAAGAGCTAGCTGGCAGGATGGTGCAGGATGAGACACACATAAGTAAATCTTGGTACAGAAGGGGTAGCACACCAGGGCAGCCCTAAGTGGAACCAATAGAAGAGGGACTGTAAGGTAGGAGTGGGGGTTGTGGGGTGGGGGAGAAGTTCCATCAGGCTGGAGAAAGCTCTGAAGTAAGAAGTGGGTGGAGGCTGGTGGTTATTTCATAGATGTGCCTAGGTCTTCCGTCTTATGGGTAAATGAAGAAGATTTTCGTTTGTTTGTTTGTTTGTTTTTTACAGATTTCCATGAAGTGGACATAGATGCCCCTTTTTCTACAAGTCGCTCTATAGTACATGTGATTGAATAAACACAATGCCACCAGGTCCTGGGGCTGAGACTTGTGCAAATAAGAAAAAACAACCTCTTTGGGCACAGGGAGCCCTGCCCAGGTCACACAGACTAATGAGCAAACTGGGGATAGGCCTTAGCCCCATCTAGCAGATGCCCTTGTGTAATGCACAACCTGCTCAACCATCCTCAGTGGCCCCACTGGATTTATTTTAATTCAAAGTTAACTCCTTTCATAAGACCTCTTCCAGGCATTTATTCACTATTCTCAATTGTAGCAAATGTTCAAATATTCAACCTAAATTTGATGTTCAAAGCAGCCAAAATTATTTTGATCCCAGATGTTACCAAATGAAAATGTACCACACAGATGTCCTGCTGCTAGAGCATAATTAACTGATGGCCACAGCTGCTGCCCACTGAGATCCACCACACTTCCACAGTGTGACTTCCAAGCAATGACTGAGCATGGAGGGGTCTGAAGACAGCCCCCTTCCAGCAAGACACAGGATGCAAGGGCTCCTTGGCTAACATTTTTTGGAACTGTGTTGCAGTCTGAGAGTCATCCCACCCACCCTTCCTTCCTTCCCTCTCTCCTTCCACAGATGCCAGACCTGTGATACAGTATTTTCTCGCCTTTCTTCCTTCCTGCTTTTCCTTGCACATCTAATCCCATCTTGGTGTCTATCTCAGCGGATCTAGACAACAGCACCAGATCTGGTGAAAGAGGGGACTGGTCAAGCTAATACATGTTCAAGGCAAAAGCTACAACTGGCTGTAAAATGAGTACGATGAATTTTCTTGTGTAACTGATAAAAAGAGCTCAGTGAATACTGGTTAACTATCAGATGAAATCAGGCACCTTCAAAGTGGTATGGCCATAGACAAATATCAGGTAACTATCAAATGAGTGAAAATGGTCCTGAAATAAAACAGTGCCATCTCCTACAGTGTGGCCTAAGCGTCTACTGGTTCAGGGGCATGGTCAGAGGCTTCAGGTACACCTCTAAGTGTCCCTGGGAGTCTGCAAAGAGATTCCTCACATGTGACTGTCTTGTTTGCACTTCACCCTGGCTCCCACTTCTTCACACCTGCCTGGAAGGCCACTGAAGAAGGCTTATGGCTCCCACTGCCCATCCTACGAACACCAAAACCCAACTGTGCCACAGGGGCCACTTGAAGATGCTCCAGATTTTCTAATTCTTCTTGAAGCTGAATGGGGCCAAGCCATAGAGCCAGGGGACGTGATGGAGGAGGGTGGTTTCCTCTCCAACTCCATGCCACAGTTTTCACTGCGACCTAACTGGAAGCATCTCTTGTGACTAGATAAGAAGGTTTTGTCTGATTCTGCTACTTATCCCTTTTATGCACAAGGACCTTAAAATCAGCCCAGGGGACTGGTAAGGACAGGTGCCTTTTACCCCAGCTAAATGTCTCAGTTTCCAACCTTACTCAAATTCCTTTGGCCTTCTCTAGGTAACAAACCAAAAAAAAAAAAAAAAAAAATTCAAAGAAGCTGGCTGGGCATGGTGGCTCATGCCTGTAATCTCAGCACTTTGGGAGGCCAAGGTGAGAGGATCACTTGAGCCTCAGAGTTCGAGTCCAGCCTGGGCAACATGGCAAAACCCTATCTCTATATTAAAAATTACATATTAAATTTCTATATATATACAAGCTGTGAATATGAAATAGCATATTAACTGTATTTTCTAATTTTATGTATTCTTTTCTTATTATTTGCATTCTTGGTGCCCGGCATCTGGGGCCTTGCTAATCCTGGAGAGACTGCTCCTCCCAGGTGTACCTAATTCCTGGAGAAAGCACATGACTCCCCTGTGAGTGCATCTCTCACACACAAACCAACCAATCCAGAGCCCACACCCACCAACTGCCTCCTTTACTGAGCTCTGGCATGTTAAGCCTATCCTCTGCCCTAATTACCCCAGGCCAGATACTGGGCAACCACGGGCAGGCCCTATACCTCAGAGCATAGAGAAATCATTCAAACTAGCAAATCCTAAACCCACCTAGCCTGCTTATCCTGCCTTGCCCATTCCTTCCAGAAAAATCACAGAAGAGGCTCTGACCCATGTCGCCTAGGCCGGAGTGCAATAGCATGATCTCGGCTCACTGCAACCTCTGCCTCCCAGGTTCAAGCAATTCTCTTGCCTCAGCCTCCTGAGCAGCTGGAATTACAGGTGTCCACCACCACACCCAGCTAATTTTTGTATTTTTAGTAGAGATGGGGTTTCACTGTGTTGGCCAGGCTGGTCTCGAACTCCTGATCTCAGGTGATCTGCCCACCTCGGACTCCCAAAGTGCTGGGATTACAGGTGTGAGCCACCACACCTGGCCACAAACTATATTTTCAATGGCAATTTGTCTCCTGATCTGTTGGCCTCACCATACCTGAATAATAAAAAAACCTACATTTTATAACAAGTGAATATTGGGGAGATTTCAATGTGGGGGCATCTGTGCTAGCAAAAGCCAACCCAAAACTTTTTGTTGTACTTGAATTGTCCTGTTTTATTTACAAAGAATCTCATATACCCCTTCTCAATTGATTTAGTTCTATCTGCAATTGTCTTCATTTTAGAGACAAATCAGAGATAACTGAGCAATGGCAACATTGTTGGAAGAAATGCATGCTTTCTATCAGGCTGTATGTAAAGCACTGTAGATAGAATACATAGTGCAGGATCTGTAGTGTTGGTTTCAAGGAGGTCTCAAAATACATACCAATAAAAACAGTAATCACAGCCTCTAATACTTCCTGAGCCAGGCACCAGTGTAGGTAATTTTTATATGTTAATGCATGTAATCCTCATGTCAATGCTGAGGTTGATACCCAAGGTAGTGATCATTAGTTTCCCTGTTTCACAGACAATCTGAAATTAACAGGCTGAAAATTATCTGTCACACAATATTAGAGCTGCAAATAACTTTAAAGATCAACCCTCCCTATTTTACAGATGAAGTAAATGTTTATGCATTCTAGGCCACTTAAAGGTTTTGTTATTTGTGAGCACAATCCCCAAATTAGTCATATATAACCTGATTTTGCTAGTAGTGAGTTCTGATTCCTGTGACCTCTAGCCCAGTTATGTCATATAAGGGAAGTGACACCTACTATAATAATCTCAAACCCCTGTAATCCATCATCCATACTTTGAAAGCACTAAAGGAAAATGTGTTACAATAACCAAACACATCTAGTGTACATCACGAGGCTTGCCTAAATATTTCCCATTTATGCTATTTTGAGAACTGGCATCTAGCCCAGTTCCAACAACAGTGTCCAAGATTAAATGAAAGACCATGTGAGTATGGTAATTGAAAATACAGTTTTCCCCCCAAAGGGCTATTAGTTATGAATTTACTCTCTTGTGTGTGTGAGATCTCCTTTTGAACAACTATGAAATGTGGACTCTACAGTTGTCTCACTTACTGGAAAAAAATGTGCATCTTGTTAGGTTTCTAGAGGACAATGGTATGTCAACTGTAATCAGCCTTCCCTTGGAAGATTCTGCAGGAGCTGGGAGCCTCTCCTCAGACTGCCTCTCCCATAGCAACCGTCCTGCTCTTGGCAAAGGCATAGAGACTTTGTTGTGCTCAACCCTGGTAACATTAATAAGCTAAGGGCCGTAGACAACAGCAGTTACCACAGAGCCATTTCAAAGCTGGCTTGAGGGGCACCAGGAGCTCAGTTCCTGGATACAATCTCACTGTGTTTTGGTATAACAGCCATCAGTGGCACACCTCATCTTTGGGTATAGCCTATCTTGGGACCAAACCCACTGGCCAATGACAACCTGATGCATTCATTTGGCTAAAACATTCTGAGGAAAATGCTACTCAAACTTTAATGATTTGAATGGATTCGTCTTCGTTCCCACTCCTGCATGCTTCTGCATTGAGTCTAAAGCTTAAAGCAAAGGAGAATGCTTTGGATGTGATCTTTTCCCAAGATCTGACAGCTGGCTTAGATCTAGTCAATTGCAGCTTTAAATTAATGTACTCTATACTCCCCACATAAATTAAGAAAACTAACAATGTACCAAAGAACTGGAAAGAAGGTTTCTGAGTTCTTTTAAATTGTGCCCAAAGGTTTCTAATTCTAATTTCAAAGAAGGAAAGGATCTCAGTCTAAAGTTACGGAGTGTGTATGCCAAACAAATTCACTGAATAGTATTTGTGCTCTGAATTTTTCCAATTAAAATTATTTACCCTTAATGCTTAAAAAAAAGTTATAACTTTGATTTCAATCCACAAACATTCCATAACCCCATCAGCAGCAGCATAATATTGTATATTGTCATAATTCAATGCACTTTCACAGTTATGGAGTAACTGATTCAACTAGTTGTTCACTTCATTAATTACATGATTATACATGTAATTTATATTACATAAATATCCATTTTACGAGTTAAGCCAGGAACATAGCAACACCATGTCTGTGTTCAGCCCTCTATGTCCTGCCCAAACTTTCACCTGTCTCCATACTGTTAGGGACTAAACTAAGGGGTAAACTTCAAGTAAACACAGATGATATTTATTAAGTTTCTTCCAAGCTGTATGTACCTAGAGGTCATCACAAAGACTTCTCTGCTGGCAACTGACTTGCAGAACTGATCCAGCAACATCTCAACAATTATTTCCTGAAGCCCAACTGCATACTCAAAGCTCAGGTCCACACTCACTGGGAACAATTTTGGAAAACAAGGAGTTGATCACCATTTTTGCTTTGCTTTGATTTTTAAACTCTACAGAACATGGCCAGAATTTGAACTTGCACTGCCTGGATTGGACCATGAATAACTAACTGCCTTAACTGGAAAGATTCACCAGACCCCAAGAGCCTCATCTTCTGTCTGCTTCCACACCAAGAAAGGCTGTGCTTCCTTCCAATGAACAGCCTAACACAATTTGGCAATGACTTTTCCTGCATTTTTTGGCAGACAATATGGAAAAGAACATATATGGAAAATAATGTATGTGTGCGTGTGTATGTGTGCATGTGTGTGTGTGGGTGTGTGTCCGTGTGTGTGTGTATGTGTGTGTGTGCATGTGGTAGTCTCTTTTCCTCCTGTGATTTTTCTACCTCTGAGCTTTCCAGTATAGAGTAGGATCGAGTAGTACTAACCATTCCGGTGCTCTTTATTTGCTAGGTTCTAGGATTTCCCTATAAATTGGGAAATAGGCTTCAGGGCCTATCTCCAACTAATAAGCTTTTTTTTTTTTTTTTTATTCTGCCAATGAGACTTGAAGCAATCAGACAGCATAGGCGCACATTCTTGAAGGAGAAATTTGCTCCTTTCCTCTTAATTCTATAATTGTTCAGAATGAGGATGTGGTGAATGGACACTACAAGAAAAGTTTGGCCTAAAAGTGAGAAGACAGAGGGAAGGAAGTCAATACTGACCTGAAGTTACATTTAGATGAGGATTAGCAGCTGTCCCATCTCCTTTGATGAAAGGGCTTAACTAACAGCAAGAGGAATTGAGGATACATCTTGGGGAAAACTTCCTGACTCGCATAAGGCCTGGCAACGTCTCACCAAAGGGGATTGCCCAGTGTACCTCTCTGAGGATTTTTATTTTTTAATGTGATATTTTTGTAAATTTGCTTTTTGTTGTTGCTGTTATTTATTATAAATTATAGATGATTTAAACTTTCCTGTTTTTTCTTTATTGCCCAAGTAATGCATGTTTATTATAGAAAAACATGGAAAATACCGATAAGCAATGAGGAAAATTATCTGTAATTTCACCACCTGGCCCAGGTGAGTCATGCCAGGGCATGTGTTTTCAGACATTTTTCTCTGGGAGATCGGTTAAGTAACTGCTGCTCCAGTCATAATTTAACTGCTAAGAATGATACCCATGTGACACACAGACTTTGGGCCTTGGCCTCTGTGTTTATCCAAAATCTGCTCTTCGGTTTCATCTCTGGCCTTGGCCTTGGCAAGCATAAGAGCTGAATAGCTGAATGCCAACTTCCTCACCATCTGGCAACCTTGAACTTGTCCAGTGATTGTGTTGGTGGAACAGATCACCATCACATCCAACCAGCAATAATGTCAGTAATATGAACAAGACATAATCTGAATACTCATCTAAAAATATACATAAGCATTTAGATGTAACCTGAAGCGAACATCTCTTTATATGCTTTTTATATTTAAATTCTAACAGTTTTAGTAGAAATATTCCAAGTATATATATTTGAGAGTAAAATGCTGCAATAATTTTAAATGATTACCAAAGTTATTCATTTCATGTACTATAATTTTTAAGTTTTCAAAAGGTTAAATAAAAAGGGAATCGTTTACCAACATTAAATTATTAATACTATATTAATAATGAATGAATGCAAATATTAATAGAGAATGAATTAGCTAGATAACTTTAGAAGATCATGTCTTTTTGAACCAAAATGGACTTATAAAAAAGTTAAATAACAATATAAAACTCATATTTAGTTATTTAATTTTCTTTAGCCATAAGGTTTTTAAGAAAAAATGCTTTTTTGGGAATTTTTTACCCTTTTTGAGGGTAAATTTAAATTATCATATAAACTTTACTACCTTAAAATCTCACAAGAGAAAAAATTTACCAAATTACGGACCATTACATTCACAATAAACCATCTTTTATTCAGAAGTAATAAGAAATATAAAGAGTATAAAATCAAATCATAGACTGAATTCTTAGATAAAAATGGGCACATGTGACACAATTTGTTTTTACTAACATAATTTCAAAATTACAGACTTCGTAAGAACTCTCTACAAAGACAATTCTTTATAGAAGCTATCATTTTAAATGAAAAGCTCATTGAAATTATTGCTATAGCTACCACTCATTTTTGGCAGTCAAAGATAAAGGAATTTTGAGATTTGGTAGATCTATGAATCTTAAGTATGAAGTTCCTTTTAGAAAACACACTGTTGAAACCTTTTTCTGAATTACAGTTTCTTGTACACAAATGGTTGGTAACATTATTAAATGTGCCAGTTGAAAGTGACCCTCTCTTTAGTACTGAGCTGTGCGGAAGAGTGGCTGCAAACGCTGTCTAGCAGTTGACATCTCTGAGAAGCTACTGTTTTGCCCCTACGTTGTAATGACAACATTTTAAAATTTGACTATTAAGTATTAACAATGAAACCATAATAATAAACACTTGCATAGAATTTCAGATTTATTCATATACTCCAGCAGTTCTTTAAATGATTGTGATCTCTGGCTATAGCCTCTGCTTCAGCAGAATTCATATTTTAATCCTAAGCCATTTGCTTTTTAATCAGAATTGAATCGGTGTGTTCCCAATGTATATGTATTATATGTCAAGACAGAGAAATGTGTATGTGTTAGGATGCTTTCAATTGCATGAAACAGACATCCTATCGAAACAGGCCTTTGAAAAGTGGGAAGGAGAAGAGCATTTATTGGTTCATATACTGAAGAGTCTGAGATGGTGCATAATATTTGCTTCAGACAAGGCTTTATGAGGGCTCAATGGTGTAAAGAGATTTCTCTGTTTTCCACCTCTACCGCTTAGCACCATTGGCTTCATTCTCAGGCTCTCTTCTTATGAATATGTCTGCCAATGGTTTTGAAACCAATTGCTCCTACATTAACATTCATAAAACAAGCAAGATAGTCTTTGTCCCAGCAGTTCCCAGGAAGCCATGAAGTACACCCTGATCGGAGGATTCTCACATGATGTGTCCGCCTCTGCAGCTATCACTGTGGCCAGGAGGATGTTATAGGATTATTTGCCTAAATCAAACAGCTTCTGTCACTGGAGGTGGGTAAATGTCAATTCCACCTAAACCATATGAAGAAGTGGTGATTTACCAAAGGAGCTGTAAGATGTCATTGCCAAGATGTGGTTGCCCAAAAATAGATGTTCACCATAACATGGAACCATGTTTATCATTGTTAAAGAAAATATGACTATGAAATGAGCATATCCAAATTTTGATGCATAGATTTCAGTGCAAATATCTTTTGACTTCATTTATTTAACTATCTCCTTTTCACTGTTTTTCTTTTTTTTGGTTGTTTGCACAATTCCACTATTAGAAACAATACTTCAACTGCCACAATTGTACATACATTCTTGTATGTAAGATGATCTTAGAATAAATTCCTAAAAATTGAATTGTTGAGCTGAAAAATATACACAATTTAAGGTTTTTACACATCTTGCCAAATTGCCCTTGTAAGAAGTTATACTTCCAGCAGCAGTATATAGTAATGTCAGTTTCTCATAACCTATCACACCAACAAATAACATAATTCACCAGTTCAACGGGGAAAAATAATTTCTCATTGTTTAAATATATATCTTTTTGAGCACTAGTAAAGGTAAAATTATTTTCACATCAGTTATCCACTGATATTTAAAATTTTTTTCTTATTTGAGACAGGGTCTCAGTCTATCACCCAGGCTGGAGTGCAGTGGCATGATCTCAACTCACTGCAACCTCCACCTCCTGGGCTCATGCAATCCTCCCACCTCAGCCTCTGGAGTAGCTGCAACTACACATGCACATCACCACATCCAGCTAATTTTTGTATTTTTTAGTAGAGACAGAGTTTAGCCATATTGCCCAGGCTGGTCTTGAACTCTTGAGCTCAAACAATCCATGCACCTCAGTCTCCCAAAGTGCTGGAATTACAAGCCTGAGCCACCACACCCAGCTGATATTTAACTTTTAAATCTATTACTATTTAGTCATCTGTTTTTATCCCTGGCTCATTTCTTAATTGACTGTACATTTTTACATATTAAAGATAGTAAAATTTTGTTTGTGATATGTCATCATTTTTTTCTTATTTGTCATTTTCCATTTGATTTCATTTGTCCTTTAGTTGTTGTTTTTCTATACAGACATTCTAAATTTTATCAAAATTATAAAGTATTTCTTTTGGATTGCTATCTTAAATGTTCTTTTTAGTAATAACCTTCCCATCTCAATTATTTCAATTTCAATAGTTTTCTTTTAGTATATTTATTGTTTCATATTTTATTTTTAAACCCTCGAGTTATCTAGAATTTTAAAATAAGATATGAGGTTAGGCTATAACTTTTACTAAATGGCTAAGTAAGATGTCTAATATAGATTTCATATATCCTGGCGATTAAGATCCCTTGCTCTGGAGGCAGAACTCGTTGGTTTGTACCTTTGAAAGTTAGGCCTCCTTTTCAAGTCTCATCTGAAAAACTAGGGATGAAAATAAGGGGTACCTACCCTGTAGGGTGGCTTTGAAGGTGAAACGTGTTAAAGCACATAAAGAATAAAGCATTGTCCTTGAAAACTGGCACAAAATAAGGATGCAGGAGAAAGAAATAAAGGACATCCACATAGGAAGAGAAGAAGTCAAACTATCCCTGTTTGCAGATGACATTATCCTGTATCTAGAACACCCCATACTCTCAGCCCAAAAGCTTCTTAAGCTGATAAACAACTTCAGCAAAGTCGCAGGATACAAAGCCCATGTGCAAAAATCACTAACATTCCTATACACCAACAGCAGTCAAGTCAAGAGTCAAATCAGGAATGCAATCCCATTCACAATTGCCACAAAAAGAATAAAATACCTAGGAATACAGCTAGCCAGGAAGGTGAAAGATCTCTACAAGGTGAATTACAAAACACTGCTCAAAGAAATCGGAGATGACACAAACAAATGGAAAAACATTCCATGCTCGTGGATAGGAAGAATCAATATCATTAAAACGGCCATACAGCCTAAAGCAATTTAGAGATTCAGTGCTATTCCTATTAAACTACCACTGACATTCTTCACCGAACTAGAAAAAACTATTTTAAAGTTCATATGGAACAACAACAACAAAAAGCCCAAATAGGCAAGACAATCCTAGGCAAAAAGAACAAAGCTGGAGGCATCACAGCTTTGTTAATATACACATACAAAAATTACCTGACTTCGGCTAGGCACAGTGGCTCACACCTGTAATCCCAGTACTTTGGGAGGCCAAGGCAGGTGGATCACGAGGTCAGGAGTTCAAGACCAGCCTGGCCAAAATGGTGAAACCCCGTCTCTACTAAAAATACAAAAATTAACTAGGCAGGGTGGCAGGTGCCTGTAATCCCAGCTACTCAGGAGGCTGAGGCAGGAGAGTCGCTTGAAACCAGGGGGCAGAGGTTGCAGTTAGCAAGATTGTGCCACTGCACTCCAGCCTGGGTGACAGAGCGAGACTCCTTCTTACAAAAAAAAAAAAAAAAAAATTACCTGACTTCAAAGTATACTACCCGGCTACCATAACCAAAACAGCATGCTACTGGTATAAGAACAGACACATAGAACAATGGAACAGAATAGAGAACCCAGAAATAAGGCCACACAGCTACAACTATCTGATCTTCAACAAACCTGAAAAAAACAAGGAATGAGGCAAGTATTTCCTATCCAATAAATGGTGCTGGGATAACTGGCTAGTCATATGTAGAAGACTGAAATTGGACCCCTTCCTTATACCATATACAAAAATTAACTCAAGATGAATTAAAGACTTGAATGTAAAATCCAAAAGTAAAAACCCTGGAAGACAACCTAGGCAATACCATCCTGGACATAGAAACAGGCAAAGATTTCATGACACAGATGCCAAAAGCAATCACAACAAAAGCGAAAATTGACAAATGAGATCTAAATAAACTAAAGTAGTTCTGTACAGCAAAAGAAACTATCAACAGAGTGAACAGACAACCTACAGAATGAGATAAAATTTTTGCAAACTATACGTCTGACAAAGGTCTAATATTCAGCACTATAAGGAATGAAACAAATTTACAGGAAAAGAAAAACAGCAAAAAGTGGGCAAAGGACATGAACAGACACTTTTCAAAAGAAGACATACATGTGGCCAACAATCATATGAAAAAAAGCTCAACATCACTGATCATTAGAGAAATACAAATCAAATCACAAGGAGATACCACCTCACACCAGTCAGAATGGCTATTACTAAAAGTCAAAAATAACAGATGCTGGTGAGTTTATGTAGAAAAAGGAATGCTTTTACACTGTTGGTGGGAGAGTAAATTAGTTCAACTATTGTGGGAGGCAGTGTGGTGATTTCCCAAAGACCTAAAAACAGAAATGCCATTTGACCCAGCAATCTCATTACTAGGTATATACCCAAAGGAATATAAACTGTTCTATTATAAAGACACATCCACACCTATGTCCATTGCAGTATTATTCACAATAGCAAAGACATGAAATCAATCTAAATACCCATCAATGATAGACTGGACTGTGGTACCTATAGACCATGAAATACTATGCAGCCACAAAAAAGAATGTGATCATATCCCTTGCAGGAACACTGATAGAGCTAGAAGCCATTATCCTTGGCAAACTAACACAGTAACAGAAACCCAAATACTGCATGTTGTCACATACAAGTGGGAGCTAAATGATGAGAACATACGGACACATAGAAGGGAACAACACACACTGGGGCCTACTTGAGGGTGGAGGGTGGGAGGAGGGAGAGAATGAGGAAAAATAACAAATGGGTACTATACTTAATACCTGGGTGACAAAATAATCTGTACAACAAACCCCCGTGACACAAGTTTACTTATATAACAAACCTGCACATGTACCCCTGAACTTAAAAGTTAAAAAAAATTTTTTTAATAAAATATTGTCCAGAGTATAGTAGATGTTAGGCATGGTGTTACTACTATTTACTGATTGACCTATCATTTCTCTTCTTGAGATATTACCTTTGTGAAGTACTAAATAAAGATCTATATGTGGGTCTGTTCCCAGAACTTTTTATTTTTTCTATTGATCCGTCTGTTTACTTTACCCTCTCTGCTTTTTAAGGGATTCATATAAATATTTCTGGAATAAGCAGAATGAAATTGTGACTTCAAAAACTCCCTTGGTTCCTTGCCCTTAAAGGTACTAGGAGTCATTTCTTTCCTATGTATCTCAGGTCAATGTTGCACACATTAGGTCTCATCACCAAGCTCTAGAGATATCACCTGGTCCAGTCTCAGCTCAGCCATTTACTAGGTATAGAACCTTGGGCAAGTTACCTGATCTCTCTGCCTCAGTTGCTTCATTTATAAAGTGGGAATAATAATAGCTATATCCTCATCCTCATAAAGCTGCTGTGAGGATTAAATTATATATATATATATAGAGAGAGAGAGAGGGAAAGAGAGAGAGAGAGAGAGAGCACTTAGTACAGTGAACATAATCCCAAGTAACTGTTAACACTTTATTTTTATTCTTACCTTTGGAATATCTTAAGGCAAAAAAATCTCTCCTTCATTGAGGGGCCTAACATAAGAAATCAAGATACGAGGGACCTAGAGAAAAGGAGGCCAGTGGTATTTTTCAACAAAAATTATAATTTTTTCTCCATGTTAATGGAAAATTAATAGCACCTAATATAATACCTTGAACATATCAGGTGCTCAAGAAATTGTTGAACTAGTGAATACTGAGAAATTATATTGTCTTTCTGTCCATACAGGGCTGAGGATTTCATATGCAGTGAATAAAAACCTCACTAACCATATTCCTTAAGAATATAATTGGCCGGGCGCGGTGGCTCAAGCCTGTAATCCCAGCACTTTGGGAGGCCGAGACAGGCGGATCACGAGGTCAGGAGTTCGAGACCATCCTGGCTAACACGGTGAAACCCCGTCTCTACTAAAAAATACAAAAAGCTAGCCAGGCGAGGTGGCTGGCGCCTGTAGTCCCAGCTACTCGGGAGGCTGAGGCAGGAGAATGGCGTAAATCCGGGAGGCGGAGCTTGCAGTGAGCTGAGATCCAGCCACTGCACTCCAGCCTGGGTGACAGAGCAAGACTCCGTCTCAAAAAAAAAAAAAAAAAAAAGAATATAATTAACAAAATAGTAAAAAATTTTTGTTCGTGGTTTCTTGAAAAAGAAACATGTACTAGAACGCACATGTTTACACAAATGTAGAAGAGAGAGATGTTAAAAAGAGGGGAAATGCTTAGGAATTAGTAGACCATCAGAAAAATAATTCCATTTTCTTAAGACCTGTGTTCTTTGGAAACATGTTCTAGCACAGAGTAATTATTCTCTTTTACAACATATGTAACATGGATTCATGTGTGCACACACACACTTATACAAACCACAAACGGTATTTCTTGACATTTTAAACCATTCCAGATTGGCTCACTTCCAGTTAATCATATTAAGATGCCAAGAAAATTAAGTATTAAAGATACAATCTGGCCTTTCTTGAACTTACTTACTTGTTCTTAAATAAAAAAAAAAAAAAAAAGAAGAGGAAGATATGGCAGGGTGTAGCTGACTCTTCCTTCCTGTCAGCAGACAGTATAATTATGTCTTCTTGCTTTTGCTCAAGCAATACCTTTACCATGAGTAAGAAGAGGGGTCAGCATAGGATCTCAAACCTATGGTGAGAAGGTGTGGCCATGCGTGCTATCCCTGAGATTTAAAGTGCTAGGACAAGACCACTGATCGAGACACTTGTGAGTCTCTCAACCCTGAATCATCTAGGGGATGCCAGTAGCATTTGAGATGTTGTTGCAAAGAATTATTAGGAACCAAAATATTAAAATCGATCCCATGTGAGCATGAAATTCAATCTTCTTGACTTTTGAAGGAGTGATGCTTTTTTTACTGTTCCACCATTTTCAATGCCAGTAATTGCACACTGGATCAAAAGACTGATAAGAAATGGAATTGGAAACCTGGAGATAATTTAAGAATAGTTTAGGTAACTAGACCCAGTCTTTGAAGAAGAACTCTATGGGAAAGGTCTTTAATAATCTGAAGTCCTTGGACACCACCACAAAAAAGGAAAACACCACTTATGTTTACATGACATCTGAAAAGTCAACTATGTCAGCTTGAATTGATTTTTTTACAGCCATTTTCACAAGCGATTTAAGTTGCTAATTAATTGGCAAATGTTCAGTTCCCACTCAGTCCAGTTATCTAGGTCAGGAGAAATAAACATGTCAATGCAACCATCAGAGAAAGAATTAGAGAAGTCCTTTATTGCTCTACGAAACATATTCCTGTGCTATGGTGAACTAAATAGCATACTTATCACGGTCAACTCCCAGAGTTTAAAAATAGTCAAATTTCCTACTTAGTATGTAGCCTTATGTGTTAAATCTGATTTAAGACAAACTCCTTAGATAAGATTTAAGGTCCAAGAGCCTTCTTCTAAAGATTTTAGAAAATCAAATAAATAAATGATGATAAAGATAGATAGACAGATAGTTAGAATAAATGCATGCATGAAGCAACTATCTAAAGACTAGATCCCAGGTTAAAGAAATGAAATATATTTGTCTTTTTCCAAATCGATTAATTTGTTTATTAAGTCATCCCATACATTTTATTAAATGCCAGTCACTGTTGTAGGCATTTGGAATGAAGTGATGATCCAGAAAGCGTGCTTTTTCTGTGCTGTCATTGGAGCTTCTAGTCTCACGGAAGAGATTGCCAATAATTAGATAATCTTATAAATAATACAAAATTCATCACTGGGTCAAGTGGCTACAAATGGTATAAAACCAGATAGGAGTATCTGAAATAGCTACGGAGATCAGGAAAGTCTTCTCTAAGAAGTGATGCATAGGTTAGGTTTGAAAGGGGAATAGGACAGGCATTAAGTAGGTAAAGAGGAGAAATGATATTCCAGGTAGAGGGAACTGCATACACAAAGACTATATGACAAGAGAAAGCAAAGAGCGTAGAGATTAAAAGAAAACTAACAGCCCACTGTTAACAGGAGTTAGATGCAAGACAGGGCTGGAGAGCACACACTTGTTGAGTTTTGTCTGCACCTTACAAGCAATGGGAAGTCACCGAGTTTGTAAACAGGAGGGTGAAATTATCAGAATCATAGTTTTGTAACCGTCAGTCTGGATGTAGTATGGGGACTGGATTAGATAGAGCCGATAGGGGTTATGGAGAAACTCACAGTATGTCAGGAATAAGCTACTGCTTTTACTTGGCAATGATGGGAGTTTAGATCAGGATGGTGCCAGTGGAGATGGATCAAAGGAAAAATGATGATGACTTGAACTGGATTTGAAGAAAGAAAAGGTCATATGGAATAGGCTTATGCAGTAAAAGTAACTGCTTGTTGGGGTCGGGGGGTTAAAACAACCGCAATACTCCACAAGGCCAAATACTGCTCATGACTCAGGCAACTGGCATTCTAAGTGTAAATAAGTCTAAAGACAGAATTGTGAATATTTTATGTTGTTCTGAGGCCTCACACTTGCCTCCCAGAGCTAATCTAAGACAAAATTCTAAGAAACTATGGAAGTCCTCTTTCTGGTTAAGATATAGAAAGACATAAACATTGTCACTTTCATCATAAAAAAAGAAAACAATAAGCTAAAATTTATGCATGTCTTTAAAGTAATCAAACAGCAATAGACACACACATACACGAAGTTTAAATAAACCACTTCCAGCAATGAGCAAACCCTTCTAAGAAGAGCAAAAAGTGGTAACTCTTTTCATACTCGGGGCAAGCTGCCTCGCTTGAGTATGGACAAGAGGAAGAGCAGCCCTGACATGGGAGAAAGTTTGCTGGAATGAGGAGAAATCAGCCAAACTTTCAACAATAGTGTGGGCTAATGTGAAATACTGGAATCTGAAAGACTCCCAAACACAAAAATAAATCTCTTGGAACAACAATTCTCTCCCGTGGGAATTTTGCAGAATCAGTGGCAGTTGGGGCAGAGCTGGAAAGTAGAAAGAGCTACCCCAACCCTTGTGCTGCTTACATTCCAGAGCGTTTCTGAAGTTGAATCTAGAGGTGAAATTAAACTCACTAGCGCTATACCGAATACCCTTCTAGTTCTAATCTTGAAAGGACCAAATAGATTAGCCTTCTAGACAGATGGGAAACAAGAAGTTGGGGGTTAGGCTGAAAGGCCAAGAGAAATCTTCCTAATCTCACTGGCAAGAAGTAAACTGAAATTAATTAATATTTTGTCCCAGTCTCAGCTCTGCTAAACTCCATGATAGGATATGGATAAAAATCTCTTTCCCAAGCTTTTGGACTGAGGAAAGGGAAGGTTCTCTCTAGGAAAAATAAAACAAAAATATAGAATCTAGTCCCTATTGGTCTCTCATTTAAAATGTCTGACATACACACACACACACACACACACACACACACACATACACAACGAGACATGTAAAGAAGAATGAAAATATGACCCATAATCAAAAAAAGAAAACAGTCAATAGAGGCAGACCCACTGATGACTGGATATTGCAGTCAGTAGGTCTCTAAAATAAATATCTTAAATACGTTAAAGAATTTAGAAGTAAAGTTGGACATAACAGGTGAACAGAGAAGAATTTTATTAGAGAAACTGAAGCTCTAAAGAAGACCCAAAGGGAAATTATAGAATAGAAAAATTTTTCTGGAACAAGGAATGCGATGAATAAACTTGAGAACAGACTGGAAGCAAAAGAAGGATTAGAAACATGAAGGATCAGGAACTCAATAAAAAATAACCAAAGTTAAGTACAAAAGGAAGAAAGAATTAAAATATTGAACATAGTGTCAAAGACACATGGGTTAATAGCAAAAGAACTAACATAAATATGTAACTGAAACTCTCAGCATACATTTTCTCTTCAACATGGAATTCAATTAGAAATTAATAATAAAATGATGAGTAGAAAATCCTCAATTATTTAGAAATTAAGCCACATACTTCTAAATAAGCCTTGGGTCAAAGAAGAAATGACAATAGAATTTATAAAATAATTTGTACTGAGTAATAATGAAACCAGGGCATATCAAAATTTGTGGGATATAGCTGAAGCAGTACTTAGAGGAAAAGTGATAGCTTTAAATGCATATACCAGGAAAGAAGAATTATGTAAAACCAAGAATAAAAGGTATCAAGATTGATGAGAGAGAAATAAAAGTAGCTTTTTGCAAACAGTATAACTACATATGCCAAAAATCTAAAGGAAACGACAAACTACTAGGACTACCAGGATTACTGAGTGAATTTAGCCAGGTCACGGGATACGATGGGAATATATGAAAATCAACTGGACATTTTTCTGTAGAGATGGGGTCTAGCAGTGCTGCCCAGTCTGATCTCAAACTCCTGCCTCAAATGATCCTCCCTCCTCAGTCTCCCAAAGCATGGGAATCACAGGTATGAACCACCACACCTGCCCCATTGTGCTTCTTCTGTACCCTAGCAACAAAAATAAATTGGAAAATGAAAAAGGTTTTAAGTCATTTTAAGCATTTATAGCTCAAAATGCTTCAGATATCTAAGAATAAAATTTTAAAAATATATGCAAGTCCTCTATGCTTGTAAACTACAAAATCATTGCTGAGAGAAATTTTAAAAGACCTAAATAAGTGGAGAAATACACCACATGCAAAGATTGGAGAATTCATTATTGATATTTGTATTTCCGAATTACTCTATAGATTATACGTAATATCAATCAAACCCCAGCAGGTTTCTTTGCAGATTTTAAAACTTGTAAAGTTGCATCAATTAAGATAATGTGTTGTCACAAGGAAAAGCGAATAGATCAATGAAAAAAAAAATGGCATCCGTGAATAGACTCATCTGCATATAATCAATTGATTTTCAACAAAATTCAATGTAATTCATTGCAAAAATAGCAATAGTGCTATAACAGCAAATGGTGTTGGAACAAATGTACATCTGTATAGAAAAAAACTGATGTTAGTATCCTACATTATAGCATGCAAGAAATTATTTTGCGATGATTATAGATCTAAATGCCAAAAATAAGTCTAAAACCTCCAGAAAAAAAAACAAAAGAATATCATCATGACTGGGATAGTCAGATTTTTTTTAGTCAGAATACCAAAAGCACTAACTGAGAGAAAAATAATGTTTACTTTCATCAAAACTAAAAGCTTCTGCTCATTAAACATACCACTAAGAAGGTGAATAAAACAAGCTACAGACCATGAGAAAATATTGACCAGATAGATAGACAGATAGCTTCACTTCCAGAATATATAAAGTTTTATAATTAATAAATACATTTAGACAATACCTCAATTAAAAAGGTAGAAAAGATTTGAACAGATTTTTCTCAAGACTAAAGGATTATCCAATAAGCCCATGAAAAGGTGGTTAACATTATAGGTTATTAGGAAGATAGATATAAATTAAAACCATAATGAGATCTGGCTGAAATTAAAGACTGACCATATCAAGTGTTAAGGAGGATATGGAGCAACTGGAACTGCCAGACATCACTGAGTGAGACTGTAGAAAGGTATATCACTTCGGAAAATAATCTAACAGATTTTTATAAAGTTAGAATACCTTCCCTTACAGTACAGCGATTCCCTCCTGGGAATATACTTAAGAGGAACGAAAGCATATGCCTACAAAAAGGCTTGTGTACAAATGTTCATAGCAGTTTTATTCATAACAGCCAAAAATTATAAAACCACATGTCCACCAAAAGGAGAATGAATACACCAATTGTGATATATTCATATAATGGAATTCTAGTCAGCAATAAAAAATAATCAGAGATATGTACAACAATGCTGAGAGACAAAACCTAGACATGAAAGAGTACATACTATATGATTCCATTTACATTAAGGTCAAGGATAAGCAAAACTAATACATGGTGATAGAAATGAGAACGGGGTTGCTCCTGGGGGAACAAGAGAATGTACTAGAAAGTGGCACCAAGGACCTTTCTGGTTAATGGAAATTAATGGCAACACAGAATACCTACATATATGTCAAAACCCATTCAACTGTATACTTAGATCTATGTATTTTGCTGTATGCAAATTATACCTCAATAAAGGAAAGAAGAAAAAAATCAAAAGAGCAAACATACTTAACCACACGAATAAACATACACAGTCAACTGTAGATTCTATTTTCTGTGCAGAACATGGAATTTATTATAAAAACATGACTTTGCAATACAAGGGAAGAGTACTAAAAGTAACCTGAAATTAAGCAAATTATTAAAGTTTTACTTTAAAAACAGACACAGAGAGAACAGGATTCCTCCAGAGATAAATCTTTACACGACCTAAGAGATTCCCTCTCTAGCAATGGAGTACGTTTGTTGACTGGTAGAACCAACCTAAGTGGAATTTCTTAATATTTTCATCCTAGTGAAAACTGTTTTCAGCGATCTTCCCCAAAGATAATTAGGGGCAGCTTGATGGAAAGAGCCGAGCAAGCTTATATTCTAAACTGTCTGTAATCCTAGCACTTTGGGAGACCAAGGCAGGAGGATAGCTTGAGCCCAGGAATTTGAGACCAGCCTGGGCAATGTAGTGAGACCCAGCTGAGCAATGTAGTGAGACCCTGTCTCTATTCAAAAAAAAAAAAGGGGGGGCAGTTTTAAAAAGGCCTATCGGCCGGGCGCGGTGGCTCAAGCGTGTAATCCCAGCACTTTGGGAGGCCGAGATGGGTGGATCACGAGGTCAGGAGATCGAGACCATCCTGGCTAACACGATGAAACCCCGTCTCTACTAAAAAAATACAAAAAATTAGCCGGGCGAGGTGGCGGGCGCCTGTAGTCCCAGCTACTCCGGAGGCTGAGCCAGGAGAATGGCGTGAACCGGGGAGGCGGAGCTTGCAGTGAGCCGAGATCGCGCCACTGCACTCCAGCCTGGGCGACAGAGCAAGACTCCTCAAAAAAAAAAAAAAAAAAGAAAAGAAAAAGGCCTATCTGTGCCTGTGAGTTGCTCCTTAACTTGGGCTGTAACTTGGCTCCTTAACTTGGCCTAAATTTTCCTATCAGTAAAACTGAGAAAGGTTTGTTATAAAACATCAAAGAAGATAACATGTGGGAAGCAGTGTCTGGCACATAAGCAACTCTTAAAAACTAGTTGCTGTAGTTATTCTGAATGGAGAGGCAACCACCTGAGGGGAAGCAGTGGAAGGAGGCATGAGCTGAGGTGATTAGGAGGCAGACAACCAGTCCCAGGGTCACCTTTGCTAAAAGTTTCAGCCTCAGAGGATTTTTTTTCTATTAACGAAACCACCATATCCTTTTTTACTGGATGGCTTCAGAGGTCTCATTCTAAGATGCCCCTTCACATCCACAACACAAACAAACAAGCAAGCAACAACTAGGAATGACTACCTGGATTTTCCATAATCTGGATGTGGTTTAAAAAAGCCTATGTGGCTTTTTTTAAGGGTAAGAGAAACTGTACCTTCCTTTTCCATTCCTTCAGAAGAACCACACTGACTGTAACAATGGATATATGGAACTGCTGATCACTTTTCTAAAGACTGGTTTAGTACCTCAGGGATTTGCCACATCAAGGTCCTATTTGTATCCTCTGCGTACTCTGTTCTGCGTCCAACAGATGTATTTCTTTCCTTTTGTTTGCATTTGGTTTGCCTGTGAAGTTTGAAGATAATCCCATTAGAGATTACCTTTAATCTGGGCCCCAAATAAGATTTTTCTGGTTTTACACTGCTATCAACATATCACTTCAGAGAATCTTAGAATTGCAAGTGATCTCTCTGGAGATGACAGAATTCTCTCACGCCACCTTCACGACTCTGTCTACTGAAAATCTGTGCTTAGCTCTGTGACTTCCAGTGTCTTAAATCTCACCAAGCCCCCTTAACACGTAGCTGGTGAATATAAACTGAAAAGCTCTTTCTTATACTGAACTAAAATCTTCTTTTCAAATATCCGTTCAAGATTCCTTATCTACCTTTTGAAGAAGGCCAGAATTAACACATCTCCCCCTCACGTGGCAGGTCTTCCCCAATCTTGAGCATTGCCAGCAACTTCTCTGATGACACCATCCAAACAGAGACGCTCCTCATTGTCCTCTACTGAAGCCATTGCTGTTTCTTTCAAAATGCTTACCACAATTTGGAATTGTTTTATGTGTGTCTTTTTCCTAAAAAAATGTTAGTTGTAAGAGGGGTCACGTCGAGTGGTCTTATTTATGCCTGTGGCCTCAGCCCCTGGCACATTCTGGGTAGGCAGTAGCCACTGCAGGCCCAATCCAGCCGCAGAGGTGTTCTACAAGTGTGAGGTAAGAAAAGCAAAAGCAAACATTTTCCTCTATATTCCCACCACTCTCAATACTTCACTTCTGACACCAGATGCGTGGGATTTTTTCCCACACTGACCAATTCTCTGACAGACACCAGCTTCAATTCAATTCAATTCTGATACCATCTGGAGTTACCGCAGATCCTATAGGTTAAAGGCTCAGTCCTATAAGACTACCCTCTACTTCAGACACCAATCACAAGCAGGAAGTCTCTAGGTGATCCACAACTTTTTTCCTGTTTGGCTACAAATCAAAAGTTCCCATGATCCCTTTTTCAGGTTTGATAATTTGCTAGAGCAGCTCATAGAACCTAGGAAACAGTTTACTTACTATTGCTGATTCCTTCCAAAGGATGTTTTAAAGGGTATAAATCAACAGCCAGATGAAAGGACACATAGACTGAGGTCTGGAAGGATCCTGAGTGCAGGAGCTTCTGGCCCATGGAGTTGGGGTGCACCACCCTCTGGGCCCATGTATGTGTTCACCAAATGGAAGTTCTCCGAACTCCATAGTATTGGGATTTTTATGGAGGCTTCATCACATAGGTACAATTTACTAATTCCATTTCTCCCCTCCCTGGAGGATGAGGGGTGGAGTTGAGGGTTCCAAGCTTCAAACTGTGGCTTGGTCTATCTGGTGGTATCCACTGCCCATCGTGAAGCCATCCAGGAGCCCACCAAGAGTCACTTCGTTAGAAAAAAAAGATGCCTCCATCACCCAGAAAATCCCAAGGAATATAGCCGCTCTGTGTCAGGTGCTCCCATCACATGAGAAGTTACAAAGGTCTTAGGAGCTCTGTGTCAAGAACCAGCATCAAAAATCAAATATTAGAACAAAAGATTCTTCTGGCATGCCTGTCTACAAGGGTTTTAGGAGCTCTGTGTCTGGAATCGAATGCAGAGACCAGTCGATATATTTCTAATTATTTCACACTCAACAACCCTAGTAGTTAAAAATGTAACCAGTTAATACAGGAATACATGCCTTTAGATATTTAAAAATAACCAATATTCTCTTCTTAGCCTTCTGTGACCTGATTATATATCTTTATTCCTTCTGAGAGTTTCAGACTGTAAAGTCCCAGAGAACAAGCAGATAACAAATCTCTTTGAACTGGGCTGGTACAAAGACAGTCAGCCCTCTGTATCTGCAGGTTCTGCAACCTCAGATTCAACCAACCATGATCGAAAATATTTGAAAAATAAAAATGGAAAGTAACAATGCAACAGTTTAAAAAATGCACACAGTATAATAACTATCTAATAGCGTTTACATTGTATTAGGTATTATAAGTAACCTAGAGATGTTGTAAAGCATAAAGGAGGATGTGCGTAGATTATATACAAATGCTACACATTTTATATAAAGGAGTTGAGTGTCCTTGGATTTTGGTGTCCTCAGGGGTCCTGGAACTAATCCCTTATGGGTACCAAGAAGCAATAGATAGGAAGTGGAAAGGTTGTAGAACTGGAGAGAGTAAAGGCTTTGCCCAACGGCACTTAAATTCAGCATGGTTTTGACCATTAGGATTGTTGAACATAACACATGTGGCTGGGTAGGGCCTGCAGTCCACCATTTTATAAGCCCTCCATCAATCCTTCTTCCTTGAACATCATTTCCAGGTCCTCATCCCTCTACCCTGGAAATATTCCAGTTTCTCAATGTCTCTCTTAAAGTCTGCTTAATGGGCCAGCAGTCACAGAACGTGGGGCCCAGACTACCAGGGACTGTGACCTTCTGGGGTCTGGATATCAAACGGGTCTCCAGGCAGCCCACAGGGCCTGAGGTCTCTCGGCAGATGTTTCTCGTTGTTGGCTTCAATTGAGTTTGTAGTCAATATGTCCTTTATTCCCGTGAGCTGCTGACAAGCCACTTAATGATCATAATATTATGGAACAGCCTAAACAAAGATCTCTGGCCTTGGATGAATTCAGACCATACATTTTTTTAGGGTGTTTTCCTCCAGCGCAAGTCTTGACAAGAAAAACAGGGTTCCCCAATTACCTTGATTTCGCCCACAGACAGGTGAGGCCCAAGAAATCAATCCAGTCACGAGGAGTCATCTAATCATTTGCTCTTCCTGACTGAAATAATAAAACTAGACCAATATTTCCTACATCTGACTGCATGTCAGAAACAGTGGCCTTATCCCTGGAGATTCTGAGCAAGTCCAGGGCATCAGACATCGGTACCATTAACAAGCTCCCTTGGGCATGTCCTATACCCAAGGACCAGAATTTGGGAACCACTATCTAGATCACAGCTTTAGCGTGACGCAAATTCTTCCAATCCTGGAAGGCAGGCTCTCAAAGTGACAGATGTGCCCTAAAGTTTCAGAGCCACTGATGTAGATCAGGGTTGACCAACGTTTTATTAAAGAGTCAGAAAGCAAATATTTGAGGCATTGTGGGCCCAAAGGCAAAACTGAGGATATTACATGAACTGAAGTGTTTCGAGCCAGCATGTTAGAATTTTTGGGATGGGGGTATGTGGCTTGAAAGAGCTTCCCAATTGCTTCTGATCTTTACCTTTGTTTTTTCTCATGAAAAATCAACCATTGCTTTATTTTAACAAAGGTAGTGTTCTATATGATAAAAATTAACCAATCTAAATAAAAATGCATTTTAATTTTTTTATTTCAAACTAATGGACTAGACAGAAGCTAAAGTTAAACACTAGTTTAAAAGCAAAAAAAAAAAAAAAAATCTGTCAAAAGTATTTTGACTTCATATAGTTGTAATACTGTATTTAACTTCATGTTTTCCTAAACCAAACCAATTTTTCCTGCACACTCAGCTAGACTACACATGCCTCAAGTTTCAAATTCTGTATCTGACTTTGCATACACGGTCACCTTTCAATACAAAAGCTAACATGGGCAGAGTTTCTGCACTGGCCGTGATAGACACATACACACATCAACATATCCCTTTCTCATCCAAAACTTCCTCCCAGGAATTCCTTTGTTCTGCAGGGTAGAGAGACTTGGTCATCTCCTTTGAATCTGGTCACAACAGCCCATCTGTCACCTTCCAACTAGGCTTTTCCGACCATAGACAAATCCGGGCATATCACTGCCCTGGACTGAATAGAGTATTTGGCATAGGTTAAGGTGGCTGAGCAATCCAAAATGCAGAGAAAAAGAAAACAAAGCAGCCGCCTCTCCCCTGAACCTTGATTTTGTTTATAGATAGCAACCTTTATGTGGAAAGCTGCCCTTGCGCCAGCCTCCTCCAGCAGAGCTGCAGCCACACTTTCCTCCTTTGTTGAACTTAGCTTGGGGAAAGCACTGTTGAGTGAGGAATGGTTGGCACTGGGCAGAACGGGCTGTGTATTTCCACAGTCTGCTCCAGCATAAACAGACCACACTTGCTATTTAGTAAAGAGCCAGGAACTCCTCTGCTTGGGGAAGACAAAGGCCACATCCTGGGAAATGGAGAAACAGACTGAGTACCTACTTGGGCCCATCTTCATCCTCTTCTACCCACTCCTCTCCCACTCCCCTGCATACCCAAGGCTCATGCCCCTCTGCATAGCTTTGGGCATCCTAAAATATGATGTTTACGATGCTGCTCTAAGTTGGGGTGCTTTGTATCCTTGGTTTTCAGGAGCAGGCAGGGAAAGGTGAAGGAGACATTTCCTAGTTTGAGCTCTTAATTAGTGAATGCAAGGGACATATAAGCAGTATAGACATGAATCATTCAGACTCTGGAGGCTGGTGGCCTGGATTTGAATCTAGCTGCATCACTGTATTTGTCAGGGAAAGTGCTATAATTAAAAAGCACAAACCTCAAAATCTCAGAGACTGAACATAACACAGGTTTTCTGCTCACTCAGGTCATTGTACAGTGTGCTTGAGGCTGAGAGGCTCTGCTCCACAAGGTCATTCAAGAACTCAGTCTCCTCCCATCCCATGGCCCTGTCAGTCCCCAAAGACCTGAGGTCAGCAGGACAGGGGAGAGTAAGCATGATTTGGAGGTATATGTATCACTTTTACCCAGTATCCTAGGGACCAGCCCTCAGTTACACAGTCACACCTATCTGCAAGGGAGGCTGGGAAGTGTAGTCCAGCTGCATGCCCAAAGCACACACAGTAAAGGCAAACAGTTTGGTGAAAAACTAACCAGTCTCTTTCTGCCATAGCTGCTTACTTGAAAAAGTTACTTACCCAACCTGTATTTTAGCTTCTTCCCCTGTATACTTTTCAGGGTTCTCCAAAGAAACAGAACAAATAGTATCTCTCTCTGTGTGTGTGTGTGTGTGTGTCGGGGGGCGGGGAGGAGAGAGGGAGAAGAGCTCTTAAGGAATTGGTTCACGTAGTTATTGAGGTCGGCAAGTTTGAAACCTGCAGTGCAGACCAGAAAACTGGAGACTGAGGGAAGAGGTGATGTTGCAGCTTGGCTTTAAAGGCAGACTTTCTTCCTCCTCAAGGGACTTCAGTTTTTTCTCTTAAGACTTTCAGCTGATTGAATGAGGCCCATGCATACCATGGAGGGTAATCTGCTTCACTTGAAGTCTACAGATTTTAATGCTAACATCATCTAAAAAATACCTTCACAGAACATCTAGACTAGTGTTTTACCAATTATCTGAGAACTGTGGCCTAGCCAAGCTGACACAATAATCATCACAATGGGTATGATAAATTGGCATTATAAAGCATCGAGGACCATGCCTGACACCTAGAAAGCTCTCTGTAAATATTGGTTTATTGTCACTCCTATTGTTATCATCACTACTAGTACTAACCGAGGCCTCGACACAGTACCATAGCACTGCCACAATACACGCATCTGTCATAGCCACCCCATCAAAACATCTAGGGAGTGATTAATGTATAAAGGGCTTTCTTACTTTTATTTCTTTTCAAAGCATTTTCCCACCTAGTACCTCACTCAGTCCTCACAACTCTATGAAGTGGGCAGGGCAGAATTATTCCCTGTGTTCTCATTTTAGAGCTGAGGTTCAGAGAAGATGCCTGCCCTCCCACCCAGCCCTCCAATCCCTACCCTGTCCCATCCTCTGGACTCCGAACTAGCAGAGTTGCTCTGCCCTGTGCAGGAGAAGTCTTTCTTCCAACCTGATTTAAAACTCACTGTATATTATACTCCCATAGAAATCATAAATGTGATGAGCATTGGGTAAGATTCATTGAAATACACCTATGGGCACTACTCCTTCTGGCTTCCATCAGTTACACAGGTTTTTTGTGGATGGATCTTGGGAAACTTAACTCACCATGTAAAAGATTTAAAATATTATTTCTATGAGAAAACAAGTTCCATGATTCAAGAAATAAACATATGAAAGAACTTTTGGAATATGCCTCTGTTTATAAGAGGGGATTTCCTGCACAAGTGCTGACACCAGCGCCTGTCTTAGGCACAGCTGGGAGGCAGAGTTTGTCTTTGGTCTCCTTCCCGTTCCCTGGGCTCCAGGGCTCGCCCTTCTGTAACCGATCTGCTTTCTTCATCATTGCTTATACTAAACAAATAGGAAAGAAGTAGAAGCCAATAGTCTGGCATCTGACTTGGTTCTGCCATAACCAGCTGTGTGACCTCAGACAAGCTTTGTTCCTTTGATACCCTTGACTGTAAATCGAGGGGTCCGATGAGCTCCTGGTGGGTTGACTTTCAGCTATAACATTTCTTAGCTATTCTATGTCACTCCTCCACCGGCCTCCTTGTCAGCTTCCTAACAACCAAGACTACAGAGGGGCTTTCTTTCATCCCAAGTATGGGTTCTGAAGTCTTAAAGAGGAACTATAATGACTCCAAAGCGTTCAGCAAACAAAGGAATTCATTGCTAATGGGAGTTCAGGTATAGAGCTACTCCACCAGAGAGATCTTTAAGGAAGATGGGCCCCAGCCATTGCCCCTGAAATCCTATCAATTGAGAAACAGCACATTCACCACCCTCTCACCAGCCAGCCTGGCATTATGAACCCAGTCACCCACAGCTAGAGAGAGAATGTTTATGCAGGCTGGAATGATTGGGGTAACTGGATCCTCTCAGAGTTCAGCTGGAGACAGTCATTCAATCGAAGATATTGCCCCTCAAAACTCAAATCCCTGAGAGGGCAAATTATTTCAGCTGCTTGAGCTGGTGCACTTTACAGTGCAGTTGGTGCAGAGCCTCCTGCCCAGTGAGAGGCACGATCCCCTCTCCCCAAGGACATTGGTGACCCCCACAGAACCTTTTCTCCCTGACCTGTGTGCTGGCCAATCATGCTCTTCTGAAACTAGATACTGTGAGGCCAGACTAGTGCATAGCAAAGGAGGTCGCCCCAGCTCACTAATCCAAAGAAAGGATAGCTTTACACAGGGCACATAGTGTTCCACTCAGCCCATAATGCCCGCATGTGTCTGGGGGCGGCATTGCTCTTAAATACCCAAGACAAATCTAAGCCTGCTGAGCAGTACACCCACTCTTGTCAACTCCAAGTAAAATAAGTCGTATAGTGTAGAATAACACAGGCCTCACAGCCCTGAGGCCTAGTGTTCAGTCCAGTTTCTTACTTAATAGGTAAACCTATTAACTTTCTCACTTACTAGGCAATCTTGGACAAGTCATTTTAATTCTGTGACACCTTCTGGCTTTAGGATTCTATCAATAGGACCAACACATTGCCACGGGGTCATGACATTCCTCACTTTCATTATTTCTCTCCAAAAGGAGTTTAAAAGACAAAACAAACATCAGATACCTTTCATATGCCAGTATAATCATTCAATCCTTCTCCCACTAACCCAAGTGTTATTATCCTCATTTTACAGGTGAGGAAACAAGGTTTCAGAGAGGTTTAGTAACTGCTATGAACTGAACCGTCTTCCCCTGTAATGCATATATTGACTCCCTAAGCCCTAATGTGACTTATTTAGAGATAAGATCTTTAGGAGGTAATTAAGGTTAAATAAGGTTATAAGGGTGAGGCCCTAATCCAGTAGGAATAGTAACCTTATAAGAAGAGGAAGTGAGCTCGTGCTCTCTCTCTCTCTTCCCCACATGTGCACAGAAGGAAGGCCATGTGAGGATACAGTGAGAAGGCGACCATCTACAAACCAAGAAAAGAGGCCTCACCAGAAACCAAACTGGCTGGCACCTTGGTCTGGGACTTCTCCAGAACTGTGAGAAATAAATGTCTGTTGTTTAAGCCACCTAGTCTATGATACTTTGTTATGGCAACCCTAGATGACAAAGACAGAAATGAACTCCAAATCACACTGTAGGGCAGATAGAGGTAGATCCAACTGGAACCTATACTGGCTCCGTTATTTCTGTTATTCCTGCTTCCTAAGCCGGTCCTTGTATCAAATCACTTCTATCATAATTACCTGGAAGTGTTCCTTAAAAATACAGACTCCCAGACCACACCTCAGACGCTCTCAAAATCAAAATCTCTGTGGATGGGGTCTGGAAATTTGCATATTTTTCAAAGGTCCGGAGACCACTGTGTAGAGCCACACAGCCTCCCCACACTAAAACTCCAGCAGTTCCAATAGGGAAACTTGAAACAAGTTCTTCATAATGAGGCAGCACCTAGCATAGCACGTGCTCAAGAAATTTGTTTGTCTGATGGGTTCATGACTTTCATTTGGACCTACAGAGTGAACTTGAACCTCTGGTCTCTGGGCTTAGGACGTGTGGAAATCGTTTTTAATCTCCTTTCAGTCCTGTTACTTAAGAAAGACATCACTCCATACTTCAATTTGAAGAATGACAGTATAAATCATTTAACTAGCACTGAAAATTTACAACTTTCTGAAACGGTTATTTTTTAAATTGTCAATTGATTTTAAGTCTAAACTTTCTCTAATTTTAGTTCCAGGGTGGTACTGCCATTAACACTGAGAAAATGAACAAAAAGCAGACTTCACTGGTTTATAACGTCTATAATCATTCAATTTATTTTTATCACATTCTCCTTTGGTCAGGGTAAATAATAAGTCAGGCTGTGATTTATGTGATAATACACAATGTTTATGTACCTAAGACAACAATATCCAAGATTGGCAGTGGGGAGGTTGGGGCGGGGTGGGAAGGAAAGGTACAAAATAATGTGTATGAAAAGTTACCATGTGTTAATAAATGGAAAAAACTACACAAGTTTGTATTTACAAACGTATAAATGTATGTATTTGCCTGTACAAGCATATTCACCAAAAAACCTGGTAACATTGATTTTCTCTAGAAAGAATAACTTAGACTGGGGAGAAGAAGAGGAGAGAAATTTTAAAAAATGTTTCGGCCAGGCGTGGTGGCTCATGCCTGTAATCCCAGCACTTTGGGAGGCTGAGGCGG
This sequence comes from Colobus angolensis palliatus, assembly GCF_000951035.1. NCBI lineage: Eukaryota > Metazoa > Chordata > Mammalia > Primates > Cercopithecidae > Colobus > Colobus angolensis. The sequence continues at coordinate 3,599,526 of NW_012115489.1, read as the reverse complement.
GCAGATCACAAGGTCAGGAGATTGAGACCATCCTGGCTAATACAGTGAAACCCCCTCTCTACTAAAAATACAAAAAATTAGCCGGGCGCTGTGGCGGGCGCCTGTAGTCCCAGCTACTCGGGAGGCTGAGGCAGAAGAATGGCGTGAACCTGGGAGGCGGAGCTTGCAGTGAGCCCAGATTGCACCACTGCACTCCAGCCTGGGCGACAAAGCAAGACTCTGTCTCAAAAAAAAAAAAAAAAAAAAAGGTTTTGTGTAGGTTTTTTTTTTTCTTATTATTTAGTATACTATTGAGGTAAAGTACTCAAGTCTTAAGTGAGCAGCTCAATGAATTTTTACATACACATTCACCCATGTAACCACCACTCTGATCAAAATGCAGAACATTCCCAGAACCCCAGAAGATTCACCACTACTCTCACTCAGTCAAGTACCCAAATCCCAAAGATAACCTTCCTTTTAACCTAGATTACAATAGATTTTTTTTTCTGTTCTGTACTTTATATAAATGGATTCATACAGTGTGTAATTTTGCACATCTGGCTTCTTTCCCTATGAGATTCATCCATGTTATTGCAAATGGCAGTTCTTTTCTATTACTGTGTGTTATTACATTGTATGAATGTACCACGGTTTGTGTACATACCTACTGCTGAAGGACATTGAGTTGTTTTCAGGTTGGGGATGTCATGAATAAAAGCACAAGGAGTACTCTAGTTGTTTCCCAGAAGAAGTCTTGATAGAACTACAAGCAGTCACTTCTGAGAAATTACTAGATCATAAGGTAAAAGTATGTTTAGTTTTAGTAGATATTTCCGAGCAGTTTTTCCAAGTGTTTGTACCAATTTACATTCCCCTCATGTGTGTATGAGAGCTCCAGTTAGTTGCCCAACATCTTTGCAAACATTTGGTATTGTCAAAGGAAGACTTTTAGCAAGAATGTTTTCACTATATATTCTGCTGTATCTTTTGATTTTAAATTGTATATATATATATATATGTACAGCATATTCATAATCAAATACATAAAAATATTATATGAAAGTGTAACAAAAATGAAAATCACAAGCTGGCACGAGTTATTTCATTTATCTTTCCTGAATATAGCTGAATGGCTAGGAGATTCTCCAAATATTGAGTGCAGAAAGGCAGCCAACACAACGATGTTTCCAAGGCATTTAAACATTTGTCTGCTGTCTTTAAAAAGAGCCACAAACTTCCAGGAAGAAGAGATAAAAGAAAGGACTAGTGCAAAGCTTACTAGCAAAACAAAATATGCTATGGGAAAGCTTTACACAGAACTCACAATTAAGGGGTCCTAATAACAGAAAATGCTAGTGCATTATATCCTCAGTAAGTGGCATGTCTTCGTATATTTTGGTGAGCTTATTACTTCATAGTCTCTTTTTCCTCATCCATAAAAATGGGGAAGCATTGCTCCTTAATGTACTTATTCAATGTGTTGAACACCTTCTATATGCCTGGTAGACATTGGACACATAAAGTCAAATAAGACACATGCCTAGCTCTCAAGCATCTTGCAACTCTAGTGGGGAAGAAAAACAAGTAAATCAACAATTACAGTTGAGTGTGAGGAGTGCCATAATCTAGATGTACCCAAAGTGCCTTGGGAACAATGAAAACACAGCTCACTCAGATATGTGGAGCTGGAAGATTGCCAGAGAAAAGTTGATTGAGCTGAGTTTTGAAAGATGAATGGGAATTAGTTAAATGGAAAAGGAGGAAGGGAATTTCAGGCAGACAGAACAGAATGTGCGGAGGCATGGATTCATATAAAAGCAGACACCTTTAGTAAGTTCAGTACTGCCGTGTGATTGGAATAAACAGTATGTTTCTAAGGGAAACTGAAAATAGGGAAGCCTAGAGAGATAGGTGGGCGGGGAGGGATCATTAGAGACCTTGCTTCCCAAGTCAAGAAATTTGAGTTTTATTCAGAAACCTTTGGAAGTCCATAGACATATTTCAATCAGAGGAGTAATGTGGTTTTCATAATGAAAAGATGAACGATTTTCTTATGCTGCTTATTTCGACAGAACCAAAAGGAAAAACAAAGTAAGGAAGGGAGAAACAGAAAAAGGGGAGTCAATGGAAAGCAAGACAAGTAAAGAAAGAAGAGAAGGAAGAGAAGGATTGATCCTTTAAAAAAACTGCTAAAATATAGGAGAATATTTTCATGATTTTGGAACAGACAAAGAATTTATCAAGAGTATACAAAAACATTAACTATATAATGTTGATAAATTAAACAATACTAAAATTAAAAACAACTTTTCATCAACAGACATCATTAAGGCATCCTATACAATGATAATGATACTTGCAATGCATGCATCTAATAAAGGACTCATATCCAGAAAAACTCATAAATCAATAAGAAAATTACAGACAACCCAACAAAAAGATGTACAGACAATTCACAAAATAAGCTTTCCATATAACCAATGAGCATATGAAAAGGCTCTCAATTCTATTACTCATCAGTGAAACACAAGATAAAACCATGTGAAATACTACTACGCACCTACCAGAATGGCTGAAATAAAAAAGTTCATTTGCACAGTGTACTAAAACTGAATATACATTGCCTCTGACTCATGAATTCTACTCCTAGGTATACATCCCAGGAGGTACTACAATGTTCATAATAACACTATTTGTAATAGCCAAACACTAGAAACTACCCAAGTACTCTCAATAGTTGAGGAATAAATTGTGATATACTCATAAGCAAATAGAATAAATAATTTATAAAAGCAAGAAAAATGTAGCTGAATCTCATAAAGTGATGATGTGTAGAAGAAGCCAGACACAAAAGAGTACGTTTTGTACAATTCCACTTATATAAAGTACAAAATCAGGCAAAATCAATCTATGTTCTTGGAAGTCAGGATAGAATTTACTCTTAGGAACGGTAACCATTTAACTCAAGGAAAGCAGGCAGGATTTATAGACAAAATAAATTTAAATTCTGAGTCTGACACAAGATGTTTTTAAGGTTTTATGCAGCATTTAAGTTGCTAGCTTGTAGTATTTGGGGAATTAATAAGACAAGTGTTTAAAGAAGCTTTAAGGTAGGAACAGGGCCCAATGAATGGCAGGGAAATATATCTCCTCTTCTCAATTGCCACAGAATCTAAAATTTCCAATAAGTGGCTCATTCCTTTGGGTTATTAACTTCCTTTTCTGAACAGAGCAGAAGAAAAGCAGGAGTATGACACCCTGGTGTAATACAGACCTGTTTCCCTTATATATTTATATAAAAGCATACAAGTGTGAGGGTTCGGCAGAGACCCATGACTTACCTATTGCGGGTGGAGGGTGCTGGGAGTCCCACTGAGTGATCAGCCTTAAAAAAGAAGCAGAAGCCAACTGAGACGTTAAAAACATCAAGATCCTTAAAAGACCACTGTTTTGGTGAACGTCACTGGTGATAGTAGCCACAGGAAGCCCAGGCTAATGGGAAAAACCATAAGAAGGCTTATGAGATAGTGCCCATAAAACCAAAATCTAAAAGCAGCCCTCTCTGCCACCTCCCAAGCTCTACATCACCAAGAAATCTCTTCCAGGATGCACTGGTATGAACAACAAACTGAAGGGTCACACGAGGGAAACCCATTAGCTGAGACCCCTAACATTATTGCCATCTCGGTTGAATCATCTTCAACATCCAAGAGAGACCGCAGAGAAATGACAGTTTTTGAAGGTGTAAAAAACTTTTACATCCTGTTGAGGATCCTGTTTTACACCCCTGTTGAGGGATCCCAGCCATTCCTCATTGGGAAATGGGGTGACACTGAGGGTCAGAAACTCTGCACAAAGATTCCAGGCAGCAAGAGACCAACCATGCAACTTCCAGTGGAGAGGGAAACCTGGAAAGACTGAATCAAATCTGTCTTCTTCAAGCTCTTTTGGCCATGACCACAAAAAGAGATACATTTTACATCAAAACCCAATGCGCTCATATACCAAATCTAAGTAGACATTGATCGCAAGAGATACCATTATTTTATCACTGAGAAAGAAAAAATATTACCTATTATAAGACATCCTGATTTCAGAGATTTGTAGTCAAAAAAATGTACACCTTAGAGTGGATAAAATATGGAGTAAAATTTCAAGCATCAATACTAACCTTTATTATGAACAATCCATTTTGATATTTGGTACTCTATGTTATTCTATTGCCTCTATTCTATTTAACTTCATAGCTCCCCCAAACACTGGCCATGACCTGTTAAATTGACTGCATAATCTACTAGTGGGTTGCAACCCACACTCTGAAAAACACTGGGTTAACAGATAAGGTATAAGACTTCTAGATAATTTTACTGAGAACCCAAAGAGTTTGACTAACTCTACTAGTAGGACAATTGAACCCAAGTGGTAATTACTGTGCAGTATATCAATACATATCTCTGGGCTGAATTGCCTATAAACCTAAGGCTCATCAGCATGTATTATAGATATTGCTGATATTTAAGCCATTAGTGCTGTAGATGCGCTTTGCTATAATTAAGCTATGAGACATGTCAACCGGGGCATTTCTGAGAGCTGATTCCTGCATGCCTCCTGTATGTAGTAAGGTATGTATCCAAAATTAGCGTGACCAAGAGCCTCTACAAAAAGTGCAATAATCCTTCCCTGCAACAACCCTGCCCAGGGCGTTAGGCAACTATTTATAAACCTGGTTTAAGAGGGAAAATACCCTGATTTTTGTTTTGCAAGTCTCTACAGATCCAAATAACATAGCCAATCAGAATGCTACGTTGGTGGGACAGTTTTCCTCACCTTTTAGAGCTGAATCTGTCATTGACTTGAGAGTGCAGGGAGAAATAAGATGTGTGGCTCTTTAGTTGCACATTGCTTGAGTACTTTGCTATGCACGAAGTGTCTTTCAAGGGAGATATGAATTGAATCATACAGATCACTGAATGAGTTTCTATTGGAATTACAAACAAGTTAAACATTTTGTCACTGAACATATTGATGAGCTCTTTGATTTTGTGAGTTCCGTAGAATGAGGACTGGTCAAGAATTACCCACCAAAACATAGTTGTGGGCAGAGGATTACCTAGGTGCCGAGGCAAGAGACTGAAGGCACAAACTGTTTCAGTATAATAAAGAAAATAGTTAGAATAAGCATAGTTATAATCCAAATTAGATATAGAGATGATCATGGACATTATCAATCAGTAGCATAAACATTATTAATCATTAGCTTTTAATATGACTCTTTGTTGCATTACTAATACAACCTAGGAATAACCGGCGGGTATAGGGTCAGGTGCTGAAGGGACTTTGGGAGAAGTGACCTAGAAGGCAAGAGGTGAGCCTTCTGTCACGCCCACATAAGGGCCACTTGAGGGCTCCTTGGTAAAGTGGTAATGCCAGTGTCTAGGAAGACATCCGTTGCTTAGCAGACCATGAAACGGAGTCTCCTTTCCTTGGAGGAATCAGGGAACACCTTGCTCCACCAGCTTCTTGTGGAAGGCTGGATATTATCCAGGCCTGCCCACAGTCATCCAGAGGCCTAAACCCCTCCCTGTGGTGCTGTGCTTCAACGGTGACGCTCCTTGTCCACTTTCATGTTCCTCCTGTACTCCTGGTTCCTCTTTGAAGTTCGTAGTAGATAGCGGTAGAAGGAATAGTGAAAGTCTTGAAGTCTTTGATCTTTCTTATAAGTGCATAGAAGAAAACGCTGACGTATGCTGCCTTCTCTCTCTCTCTGCTTCGGCTACCTAAGAGGGAAGGGCCCCCTGTCCTGTGATCACGTGACTTGCTTCACCTTGTCAATCACTTAGAAGATTCATCCTCTTTACTGTGCCCCCTTGTCTTGTATACAATAAACATCAGTGCACCCAGCCTTTCGGGGCCACTATCAGTCTCCACGTCTTGATGGTAGTGGTCCCCCAGGCCCAGCTGTTTTCTCTTTATCTTTTTGTCTTGTGTCTTTATTTATTACAATCTCTCAACTCCGCACACAGGGAGAACACCCACTAAGACCCGCACGGCTGGACCCTACACATAGTAACGGAAAACTTGGGGTTTTCTAAAGAGTTTCTTAGAAGTGAACTTTTTCCAGTGGTTCTATACACACTAATAAAACACAAATTGAGTTGTTATAAGCAGAACAAAGTTTACTCGATATTTTTTCAAATTAGTGTGTGTTTTTGAAAATATTGCCTTGGGGAAATATATTCAGGCCCACTGCCACCCTCTGCTAGACGCTGAGATCTTCCAAATGTTTGGAATTACAACAGTAGATGGTCAGGGCTGCTATATATTGCTGTACAGGTTATTCACTGCACAAAGGCACCCAGCCAGGAGGATGACTGGAGGCTGAGATCCAGCCCACATTCCTCTTGCCCAGTGTGCAGTGTAGTGTGGGGTTGGAAGCAGAGACGCCTTTTGAAGATTGAACCAAGGCATCATATGGGTTAGTGAACAAGGGCCACTTTGAATGGCAAGAGAGGGAATGAAATAGTCAATAGCTCTATAACGGTTCAGATAAATTGCAAATCACTCTGAATTCTTCCTAAATATCAACTTAACCCATGGAATAAATTGGCATTTTAATGCAGAAATCTGAGCCTTAACCTAACTTTACATGAAGTGATGATATATCTGAAATGCAGTTCTAAAGCCCTGTTAGAGCCTATTGAATTGGTTCAGAGATTCCCTATGAAATTTGAGGATGAGAGCTGGGGGATAAGGGAGGAGACGGAGGGAGAAGGAGTGTCAGAATTGAGCACCTGCAATTCAAGTAATATTTTTCTTATATCTTAAAGTATGCCCAAACTAGAATTATGGTCATTAAAATAGACTGTACCTTTTAAGTCCCTCCATAATGCCCAAGTCTGACCTTAAGTCTAAAATGAAACAAAGACATCTCTTCCATCTGGAAGACTCATCTATCACAAAACTAGCAGATTGTTTACTTTGTTAACTAACCAACTGGAACATTGACATAGAAACCAAGCAGCAGAATTTAAGATTTAGCATAGGCATAACTTTGAATCCAGGCCATCTTCTTAGAAGCATCTAACTGGAAGCTATACATTGCAAGTCCCCAAGCCAGCTCAATTCAGCTTCTAGCATGTTCTCCCACTGCTTTCCACGGGATCACACAGAGCAGTCTGGCTAGAACACCTGCTGCTCAACCACTCACCCTGCACCTCTCTCATGTTGCTCCTGCTCAGTGAAATGCCTGCCCCGAGGTCATCTTTCAAGAGTGTGTAGATAAGCTTCCTTCTGCCTTCTCCTTGAAGCCTTCCTTTACTCCCTGAAACGGATCTAGATTCTCAATCCTTTCCATCCTGGGAATATACCTAGCTCTATCCCACTCCAGACTGTCAAGCAGGCTCTTCAGTCTAACCCCACCCACATATCCTATGGCTGGTTCCTCCTCATCCTCCAAGTTCCCCAGGTCGAGATTTCTCCAGTGGGGCCACCTCTGCCACTCTTTTCTCCTTCACAGATATTTCCATCATAATTCCTATCACGGCTTCTAATAATCTGTTTATTCCTTCATTTACTTGTTACTTTTCAATCTCCACTATTAAATTTTAATCTCCAGTGAAGACAGGCGCCTCATCTGTTTAACTTTCATAGCAGTGTCTAGTACACAGTAGGTAGAAACTCAATAAATTTCTGTTGAATGAATAAATGAATGGATGAACAAACTATAGCATTTAGTTTTTTGCTTCTGTTAGACAGGGAAACATATAGCTTATCATCCAAACCAGGACACTATTGAGGATGAAAGTGAATAACCACTGTTAATTATATTGAAATAAAACAGGCATCAACCAGGACATATGATCACCATACACCATATCGCCTTCTAAATGTCCCGTTTAATAACCAAGTTCACAAGATTCACAGTATCTTTAGATGCCACCTACTGAACCATTTTCGTTTTGCTAAGATCAGATTCCTTCTCCTCAAGATCAAATCTTTGACTTGATATTTTTGTAGAACCATGTTGGTCACATCAGGCTCCAAGAAGGTGGAGCATTCTTCCTTTAGCACAGCCTCAAGCAAGTCTTCATTGATAACAACAGCCTCACTCAATGAGCCCAAGGGAAAGGTCATTTCCTTTCAAGGGTAGCTAATGCCATCTTGGATAGCCAATCCAAGTTTATTTCAGGACAGGCAGCATTAGTGCCACATTCAACAGCATGCGCAGATACCTCTGCAATGATTCTACTCCAGCCCTGAAAGAGAAGAAAGGCAGACAGAAAGCCATTAGTGGAAGAACAGCCTCTTGGATTCAAATTCTTCTGCACCATAACTGGGAGTAACTGGAAGACTCTCAAAGAAGAGGGTTAGAAAGGGAACAGCATGAGAGTCTGAGATAAATACTTATGGTCTGGGCTCCTAGGTCTGCTTTTTTTCAACTGCATGACTTTGAAAAAGTTACATTTTGAGTCTCATCCCTTATCTTTAGAATATATTATAGTTCTGCTTAACCCTGATACAAATGAGATGATCAATAAAGCACCTATCATAGTGACTGACACATAGTAAGTACTCAATAAGTGTTGCATAAAAATAATAATCACTAGTCATTAATAAATGATGTCACTTTCATTAAAGAACTAGTATCTTAGTTCGGGTTTTGTTTTGTTTTGTTTTGGATTTTTTGTAGACAGGGTTTCACCTGTTGCCCAGGCTGGAGTGCAGTGGCACAATTACAGCTCACTGCAGCCTCAAACTCCTGGGCTCGAGCGATCCTCCCACCTCAGCCTATCAAGTAGCTGGTATTACAGGCACACATCACCATATCTGGCTAATTTTGTTGTTACTGTTGTAGAGACCAAGGTCTTACTATGTTGTCCAGGCTGGTCTCGAACTCCTGGCCTCAAGTAATCCCCCTGCCGCAGTCCCCCAAATTACTGATACTACAGGCATGAGCCACTGCCCCTAGCCTAACTTAGTATAACATAGTGATCAAAAGCTTCAGAGCCCTGGGTTCAAATTCTACTGGTGCCTTTTAGGACCTCTGTGGTCTTGAGGAAGGTATTTAACTTCTATAGGCCACATAATTCCCATCCATTAATTGAAGAGAGTTATATCTACTTCATAGGATTATTGCGAAGATTAAATGAGATCATGCATATAAAATGTTTGGCATAAGGCTCAGCACATAGTATTGTATAATGTTTTTGAAGTAGAATTTGCTAGAAGTGGAGGTATTAAAGCAGAAACAAACAGCAAGGAGTAGAATATTTTGAGAGACTTGTTAACCAGCCACAAGAGCAGGCTATGCCAGACTGTGGTATCTGGTCCCAAGAAAGCTCAGGGAGGGGAAACGTCAAGGAAGAGGTTGGGATATATAACATTGTCCATTGAGCGCCCTAACTGGGAAGAAGGGAGTAATCAGAAAGTGCACACTCCCTAAATGTTTCTCCATATGGGAGGGAAGAGAGACTGGAGGACAGGAAAGGCATTCCAATCCAGTGGATTCAGTGACCTTTACTCTTCCTTTGGCCTGGCTCTTAAAATAACAGAAAATGGCAGATTCTCAGAGGTATTACAGAAATCATTTTTAAAACATTTTAACATTTCTCTCATTTTTAATGTTGACATTGTTTTGGTTCATTTTGTGTTGTTCTAAAAGAAGATCTGAGATAGGGTAATTTATTTTTTTTAAATAGGTTTATTTAGTCCACAGTTCTAGAAGCTGAGAAGTTCAAGATTTGGCAGTCACATCTGGTGGCTTCTGATGAGAGCCTCATGCTGCCTCAAACATGGCAGAGAAATGGAAAGGAAACCAGGTGCATGGAAAAAAGAGCAAGACACATGTGGCAACCTCGATTTATAACAACGTGCTCTTGAGGGAAGTAACCCATTCCCAAGACAACTAACCCCCATCTCCAGAGAAAGACATTAATGTATCTTAAAGACCTAGTCACCTCTTTAAGGCACCACCTCCCAACACTGCCACATTGGGAACCAAGCCTCAATACGGTTTTTGGTAGAAGCAAATCATATTTAAACCATAGCAACCGCGTTTTTTGGTCTAAAAACTCCCCAGATTTCCCTCTGGTCGCCATATAAAACACCCTCATCAGTCCTTGAAAGCTTTCCCAACTCCAGGTTATTAAATGTGGAGTGAAACTAGGAATGTCTTTGTCTTACAAAAGTTGTGAGATTGTTTTTAAAAGAATAGGTAAACTGTTAATTACTTTCCTTGGACATCTGTCTCATTCCGTTCCCCAAAATTTAAGACATGGAAAAGCTCATTTGGAAATTCCAATTTTAATGATTCTCTAATTTACAGAGACCTTATTCCCTTCATCTTAGCACTGGACAATTGTATATATGCATATGAGAGGTGACAACGTGCTGGCAGCCCTCGCTCGCTCTCAGCGCCTCCTCCACCTCCGTGTCTGCTCTGGCCATGCTTGAGGACCCCTTCAGCCCGCCACTGCACTGTGGGAGCACCTCTCTGGGCTGGCCGAGGCCGGAGCCAGCTCCCTCTGCTTTCGGGATGGTGTGTAGGGAGAGGCATGGGCAGCAACTGGGGCTGCCCATGGCGCTCGCGGGCCAGCGCGAGTTCCGGATAGGCGCAGGCTCGGCGGGCCCCACACTCTGAGTGGCCGGCCAGCGCTGCCGGGCCCGGGCAGTGAGGGGCTTAGCACTCGGGCCAGCAGCTGCTGAGGGTCCGCCGGGTTCCCCAGGACTGCTCACCCGCCCGCATCGCCCTCGAATTCTCGCTGGGCCTCAGCCACCTCCTGGCGGGGCAGGACCTGCAGCCCGCCATGCCCGAGCCCCCCATCCCCGCTGTGGGCTCCCGTGCCCACCCGAGCCTCCCCGATGGGTGCCACCCCCTGCTCCGTGGCACCTGGTCCCACTGACCACCCAAGGGCTGAGAAGTGCAGGTGGCGGGACTGGCAGGCAGCTCTGCCCATGGCCCTGGTGTGGGATCCATTAGGTGAAGCCAGCCAGGCTTCTGAGTCTAGTGGGGACTTGGAGAACCTTTATGTCTAGCTAAGGGATTGTAAATACACCAAACAGTACCCTGTGTCTAGCTCAAGGTTTGTAAATACAACAATCAGTACTCTGTATCTAGCTAATCTAGTGGAGACTTGGAGAACTTTTCTGTCTAGCACTCTGTGTCTAGCTAAAGGATTGTAAACGCACCAATCATAATTCTGTGTCTAGCTCAGGGATTGTAAATGCACCAATCAGCACTCTGTCAAAACGGACCAATCAGCTCTCTGTAAAATGGACCAATCAGCAGGTTGTGGGTGGGGTCAGATAAGGGAATAAAAGCAGGCTGCCCAAGCCAGCAGTGGCAACTGGGTCAGGTCCCCTTTCACGCTGTGGAAGCTTTGTGCTTTCGCTCTTTACAATAAATCTTTCTGCTGCTCACTCTTTGGGTCCACGTCCTCTTCATGAGCTGTAACACCCACTGCGAAGGTCTGCAGCTTCACTCCTGAAGCCAGCAAGACCACGAACCCACCAGAAGGAATAAACTCTGAATGCATCCAAACATCAGAAGGAACAACTCCAGATGCGCCACCTTTAAGAGCTGTAACACCGTGATGGTCTGCGGCTTCATTCTTGAAGTCAGCAAGACCAAGAACCCACGAATTCTGGACACACATATAGTTTGTGATAAGGTGTTAGAACTCTAGAACTGCTGCATATGGGGGCATTCAATAAAATGGGACAAATTTCGCACACACAAGTGCAGACACACATACACATTAAGTTTGGTCTGAAAGACAAAACATTTCCATTTGCTTGTGAAAAAAACATACCTTTAGCTAACTAGAGACCCTCTTGTATGCTTAGAAATGAAGATACTAATTGATGAGAGAGGAGCTTTTCAAAATCAAATGTCTCCAACCGCTAAAGAAACTGAAAAGACCACATTTCAGTGTTAAACAAATAACCGGAAAGACTCCCTTGAAATCTAAACAAACACCATTAAATGGAGAAAAATAAGTGCCTTTATAATAACTCTAGTGTATGCCTGTCTGGTCACCATTATGAATACCTAGACACTCCATTGAAAAACCTGCTTCTGGAAATCCTAAATGGCGTGCAAACAAGGAATTTGTCAAACTTCAATTTAAGTTTATAAAAGTGATTCTAATTTCTTTAAATTTTTTTCTTTTCAAATGAAATTGTTTAATCTCTGACAACTTCATTCTTTAGTTTACAAGTGAATAATCTGAGACTAAGAAGATATCCCGGGATAGGGTTGCCAGATCTAGCAAATAAAAATACATATTCAAATCCTGTATGAGACATATGCATACAAAACAATTATTGATTGTTTATCTAAAATTCAAATTTAGCTGGGCATCCTGTATTTTATCTGGACCTACCCCTAGGTCCTCCACCTAATGAATGGGAAAGCTGATGACAGAACCCGGTGCCCTGACCGACAGCTTGGAAAACTACTAGCAATGAATAGATTCCCCTTTCTGATGCAAATACATTCACAATTATCCCTTGAAAATTAGATGCTGTGGAAAACCAAATGCTATATAAGGTGAACCCTTCCCTCAGGAAGCCTAGAGTCTAATGGCAATTTCTAGTGAATCTGGAAGAGAAGAGAGACTGTCTGTAACCATCTTAGCAAACTGCTAACCAAGAAAATGGTTCTCTCTCCTGGTCACACATTAAAATCACTTTGGGAGCTTTAAAAATAATTATCAGTGCCTGGAGCAATGGCTCACGCCTGTAATCTCATCACTTTGGGAGGCCTGGGCAGGGGGGTCACTTGAGGCTGGCTAACATGGTGAAACCCCATCTGTACTAAAAATACAAAAAAATCAGCCACACATGGTGGCATGCACCTTTAATCCCAGCTACTCGGGACACTGAGGCGAGAGAATCACTTGAGCCCAGGAGGTGGAGGTTGCAGTGAGTTGAGATCACGCCACTGCTCTCCAGCCTGGGTGACAGAGTGAGACTCCGTATAAAAAAAATAAAAAAATTATCAGTGTCCTGAAATCCTGAGATTATGATTGAATTGGTCTGGGATAGGGTCTGGGAAAATGGTTTTTTGCTTTTTTTTTTTGCCAAAATATTCCCAGATTATTCTAGTGTGCAACCTGGTTAGCATAATGAACCACTGGTCTCAGACTCAGAAATCTCCCCCAAGAAATCTTGATTCACAAATGGCTGGGTCTGTGCTAAAGTAGGCCGTGTGTGTGTGTGTGTGTGTGTGTGTGTGTGTGTGTGTGTGTGTGTTTTCCCAAAGCCCCATACTTGCTGTATCCCATGGAGGTGTTCCAGTTGGCCACTTGGGCCTTCCAGTAAGACTTATTGAAGGGACAGCATTTTGCTGGAATTCACTTTATCCCCGTTCTGCCCTTGGTTCCTAGTCATTTCTTAGCCAGTGCATTTTGTAGCCTGTGTCTTGAAAATTTCATTGTAAGTATACAGATCACATACCTCTTAAAAGGCAATAGAGAAGAGATCATTCCATCTAACCATGCAGTCTGCTCAGGATACCCCACTTACCTGGGGTAACACATGCAGCCTCTGGTCCAGAGTCAAACGTGTGGGTTCAGTGTTGTCTGAATATCTTCCCACTGGTAGAACTCACTAAATAAAAGCCCCTTTCAGTCTTAGGACTTCCCATGAAGAGATAAATAAGGATGTGCTCTGGGTATTTTTATTATCGTCATTATATTTGTTGTCCTGGTCAGAGAGGGGTCAAAAAGCCACAACAACATTTTCCTCTGCCCAGCTATTATTGTCTTCCAAAAGACACAGTAGCACATGCTCAAGAGCAGGATTTCTCAACACAATCTAAGAAGACAAGAAAAAGAAGCTAAGTCACCTCTGTCCTGGCCCATGGCCCTCAGCTTCTCACTGCTGACATCATTTATGAGGAAGGCAAGTTCATTGCCTTATTTTGCTGTATCTGTTCTCAAATTATGCCATCTTTCAACACCAGCCTAACTTAACATTTTAAAATCATTCTGACCACCATATGCCATCCAAAGTCCAAAGTAAATGGTATCTAACCTCCAATTCTGAAGACACATGTGGCTGTGGCCAAGCCTACTTTCAAAGAGTCAGCATTGTACACTATCATGTGCTTAGGCCATTTTTACATCATTGTTAATCCTTTCATTCCAGAATCCATCTGGGATCAATTCAGCCCATGATAACAACACTGTTCTCTTTTGGGACACTCATCCAACACTGGTTTTCTTAGTTTAACACTCAAGAGATTCCACTTCTCCGAAAGTGTTAAGTTGAAAAATCTGGTACAAATAAAGAACAAGATCAAACAGGGCCAATTGTATCTACCTAGAAATAATGAGAGGGCACTTTCTAAAAAATACATAAAAGCACTAAATGAGTGCTCAATACCACTAATACCTGAAAACCTTAGGCTCAAGATAAGTCAAACAAATTCCAAATGCATCTGATACATGTTAAATGTTTCCTGTCTCAGTGGCCAACAGGCCATGTTAAAACCAGTCCAACTCCTTTTGAAAGTCTCGTTCTTTTCCCCACATGAAGGGCAATGTAAGGATTCTGATCAGTGATGTAAGATTGCTAATTCTTATTGGGTAATTTTTCCCCATTAGTCAGAGATCAGCCTTGCCAACTGGGAGGCCTCACATGCTTTGCTGCCATCAGGAGCTAGCTGTCAAACTCCAGGGCTAATGGAAATGTATTCTAAAAGCCAAATTCCACCCTTCACTTGCATGGTGATAGTTCCTAACCAGGTGAGACAGCTTCGACCCCATCCCAAAGTCTGAGACCTTCAGTCTTTCTTTGTCATCGCCTTCTTCTCATGTCATTGTCAGCAAATCCCCTTTGACAACCCTCTCTCTGTTTCCTTGGAAAATGCCCAAATGCTCCCCAGAGAGGAAGCATTATCTTTCTAAATCTTAATTTAATTGGAAAAGAGAGAGCTGAGATTTTTTAATTCAGGGCAGAGGCAGACTCATTCATTACCACTTCAAGGTCCAGGATTTGGGCTGATGAGCAAATAGATCTATCATATTGGGAGGTGTTCTGTACCTTCCTCTGTTATGACTCTAATTCCCACAGCCAAAAATATACATTCAGGAATAAACAGGCTGGTTCTCTCCAGTGTCGTCTCAACTGATAGTCTGTAACTGGTATGATAGTTAAATTTACGTGGAGAAGGATGCAGATTCATTTGCCAGACATAACCAAGACAGGGCCAACACCAGCAGGGGCTTCTAGAACGAGAATGAAGTTTCCCTGCTTCAGATTAGAAGAAACTCAATTGGAGGCCCAGTCGTGTGGCTTATACAAGTGCCTAACAACATACATAAAATCCCAGAGAGCTGTGTATCCAAGCAAGCCAACTCTAGTTCACAAGCAGCAATGCAGAACCCCTTTCTTCCTCTGCCCCATGGCAAAAAGTAAGTCTGTTCCATTTGTTTACAACCATTGCTGTTACTTTCCAGCACAACCATAATCTTGTTTTGTAAATCCTATTCCTGACACACCTCAAACCATCTGCCCATTCTTTCTTGGGTTAGCTTGGGGCTGTTTGGCAAATGTCTGTCATTACCTGTAAATGGAATATTTTTTAGCAGAGTACATGCCCCTTGTAAAGGCATGTTGCCATGGCTGCTAGGTGCTCTGAAAAATCTCCTTTGTTTTTTTTCTTGAAATACGATATGCCTTTAGTAATTTTTAATATGTGTAGAATTAAGAAGAGACAAAGAGGCATAAATGCAACCTATTAGGCTTCAGATTCAAAATAAGTTTGCATACACACTCTCAGTCAAATACAAGGAATTGGCTAAAATGTTATTAATAAAAGTATATGTGTCGGTTTGAAGGAAGAGAAGACTTAGCCTATGTTTCAGATTCAGACTTGCAAACAGTTTTGAGGGGAACAAGTGATATAGTCTGAGCTGTAGAACTTCCACCATTTCTTGTTCCCGTGGAGTGGGACCAGGGTTCTCAGCAAGTCACTACAATTTGTCTCTGCTTCATTATTTTGCCATCTTCTCCTTATTTAAACTACAAGGGGCTGAGAAAGACCCAGAACCCCAAACTGGATGAAGGATATGTGATAGGCAATTCACAGAGCACAGATACAAATGGACAAAGGTGAGAAAAAAGTCTCACCTCATTAATAATCAAGAAAATAATGGAATAAAATAATGAGATCACTGTTAGCCTCTAAAATGGCAAAGATTAAAAACAATGAAATATGTAGTGAAGGTGTGGGGAAATGTTCACTCTTAAGCACTGCTGGAGAAAGCAGAAATTCATACAACTCTCCTGGAGTCACTTTGGTAGTATCTTGTAAAATTTTTCTAGTACCTACCGTTGGCTACACTTCGTGTACACACAAACACACACACACACACGCACACACATGAATTTAAAAATTATTTATAGCAGCATTACTTGTAAAAGCAAAAAATTAGAATTAGCCTATCAAAAGAGAAATGGTTACCTAAACTCTGGTTTATCTACCCAACAGACTATTACACTGTCATTAAAAAGAATGAGACAATTCAACATCTTCCAATATGAAAAGACTGATATGTTGACAATTAAGATAACAACTTACAGAATGTTAATATGTTCAACTTATGGAAAAACAATGACTTAGCTAGGTCTATAACAAAATGTGAAAAGGAGACTCTTTTTCAGCTTTGTCTAAGGCCCCAGAAGACCCAGAACAAAGCAAGAGGCAATTAGTGGTCTCACATTCTTTAACGAGTTTCTAGACCACCTAGACAGGACTTGCAAAGGAGACAGCTGCAACCATTAGCCCATCACTCACCTCAAGGCTGTAAAAGGACTGAAACTGAAAATGCTGAGAGAATTTCTTTGGAATGATTTTTCGGGGTGTGGTGGTGTTTCCACATTTACCTCTTTGTAAGTAAAAGAAGTTTCAAGGAGATCTCCCTGAATGCTGGAGTCTGCCAAGTATAGACTGGGGCTTAATTCAAGACCAAAGATCGTCTACTAGCAAGAGGCTGCAAATTGCGTGCGGAGGCCCAGGCACTGAGAGAGCTGCAGTGCAGCAGACTGCACACCTCCCAGCAGCAGTAGCCAGAGTGCATCAGTCTTGTCCTTAGGCCATATGCAAGGGAGCCAGCCAGAATGGTCTTAGAAAGGGCCCCCCCTGTAGAGAGGTTGACAACACTCCACCCACAACCTTCCTATCTCTTGATCACATTCACACACACACCTACTGGGTGGAGGGCCAGCTTTTCCTCTCCCCAGCCAGCACCTGCATCTGTCAGCGGCTGCCCATGAGCTGCCGGAACCCACTAGGTGCACCAAGAGAAAGAGTGCCTGGGGTGATGGGTGGGACTTGAAGGGACTGGAGGAATTGTTATTCTACATGATTGTCCAAGAGAGTGAGAACGAATCTGCATATTATATTTATAGAGACAGCAAGGGAAACTGTTTTCTACCTGTACTGTATGGAGTCTCACTCTTTCAATATAATGTTAACAATTATACAGATAAAACAGAGAAAAGGTCTGGAAATTTACACACAAACTAATTATGATCTCTAGAAAGCAGAATGTGGTTAGAGGATGAATAAAAAGAACTTGTGCATTTTACTCTACATACTTCTATATAGTTTGATTTTTTAAAAAAACAAATATATCTCATCTTTTTTGTAAACAAAAACTTAAAATACACACACATATACACACATACACTCACTGTATAAAAATTCAGAAAAGTAAGAAAAAGAAAACAAACAGATCCTAAATATAATTCCACTCCTCCCAGATCTCACCTCTGTTAGTATTTGATGTGTTTTTATTCACATCTTTTTTATGTAATTTGCTTGGAGCAGACAGGGCCTCCTTGGGCATCACCAACAGTCAAGTTAAACAACCAAGAACTTCAAGGATTGTTTACTGCTGCCACTCATACATTCTGTGGGTATTTTGACCATATGAAAATCTAGGTATATGAACAAAGAAAACCAATTTGATACTTATGAGTCTGTCTCCCTTACCTTAAAATGTTCGTAATTAAGATGGAGATAAAAATTATCACTGTGACATTTTATGCACTGGCTCTGGACAGTAACAAGGTAGAGGACTAGAAGATTAAGATTTACTGATCCCCTTATGAAATCACAAATGCATCTTCTTCATCCAGAAATGAGTACTTTAGTCAAACTTAACAATACTTACCAAGTCTGTCCAGAAAGCTCATTTGAGCCTCAAACAACCTAAATGGAAATCCAGGAGAAGACTTTATCTCCTGTCTGAGATTTACACAAAAATCAAATCTGTTACAGACTCATCTAAAAAACACAGATACACGACTTGAGACCCTTAGCAAATGGAGTGGCTGCTACACACGTGGAAATTACCTCCTTCTTTGTTTTTAATTTCCTGGGAACCGGGGAGAAATTCTGGTTTCTAAACCTTGAGGCAGCATGAACAATGAACAATTGTTAGTTAGAAATAGCAGATGAAGCCTATTACTACACGACAGAAAGTAGACTGCACTGTCTTAAGGTTGTGTTTATTATACAGGCCTGGTGGGTAAAATGATATGGTAGGGAGTGAATGTCCTGCTCAATAGAAACCTCTGAGAAACCCTCCACTCCAAGGGAAGCACCAACTTCTTTCTGTTTTTCCTCTTGTTGAGTATAGGCTTGGATAATTGTATGTAATTTCCCAAGTCTGTCTTCATGAATGAAACTTCTTACCAATTTCTACCAAAACCCTCTACCAAATCAAATAAAGATAAGGTCAACAGAAAGCCAATATCATGCAAACATGCAGTAAAGGTCTTCTTTTTTTTTTTTTTTTTTCATTTGTGGGCAAACCAAAGATCTTGAAAAGGTAACAATTCCATGATCCAGCAAAACAGCAACAGAACACAAAAACTTTCCCTTGGGTTAGAATATGAAAACTTTTTTCGAGAGTAAATTCAATTGAGCTGAAATTGTAAAACCTGGAATGGCAAAGTGTATTTTTTTAACCAAATGTGTTGGAAGCCAGTCATACACAGAAAATAAACCCAAACTCAAACTAGTACTGAAGTCCAGTTTCCTTTTAGCATTTTTTTTAAAAAGAAGAAACAAAGAAAAATAAACTTTCTAAACTTGAAAATGCAGCCTTTAGAACAAGGTTCCAAGGGTTACTTGGATGTTGGCTGATGCTTACAAACTAATGCTAACGAGTGAAGTGTAAATGAATCAAAACCAGATAGATTCCATTTCCCTTCAAGTAAATGGAGGTTGGGGATGGGGAGGTGGTGGGAATGCTTCCCAAAATGTAGGTGAATTTTACCAAAACGACAGTGTTCTGCATAAAAACTAGAGAAATATCATCTGAACTTCAACTAGGGCTGGGTTTCAAAGAGGTGACATGAAGAGGGAGAACTGACACCCAGGAGCTCCCTTCTGTGCCAGGCCATGAGCTTCAGGAACACTGGTTTCACCCTCACAGTAAACGACATGGCAGGCAGGTGTTCTCCCCCGACTTCAGAGATGAGAAAATGAAACGGGTGCATTTGTGTCCCCTTCTCTAGGTCATTCAGCCAGGGAGTGACCCTGAAGGGCATCTGCATTAGGAAACAGTGCTGTCTCACCTCCTGTGCTCTTGTTCTATGAGAATCATTGATTACTTCAGCAAGGATGATGTAATGATACTTTAAGAAGGCCATTTTGGAGCATTCTACCAATGCAATGCTAATCTTGTCAAGGCCAACACCTGTGCTGACTTAGCTAGTGCCTATGGAAGAACTAGGTAAGGAGAGGTAGACAGTTGTCATATTTTTTGTTTTTGTTTTTGTTTTGTATTGTTTTAGAGACAGAGGTCTTGCTTTGTTACCCAGGCTGGAGTGCAGTGGCACGATCATAGCTCACAGCAGCCTCAAATCCTGAGCTCAAGTGATCCTCCCACCTCAGCCTCCCAAGTAGCTGGGATTACAGTGCACACCACAATGCCTGATTAATTTTTACATTTTTTTTTTGTACAGACAGGGTCTTGCTATGTTGCCCAGAATGGTCTCAAACTCCTGGCTTCAGGCAATCCTCCTGTCTCAGTCTCCCAAAGTGCTGGGTTTACAGGTATGAGCCACTGAGCCCAGTGGGAGTCTTATCTTGATTTAACTTAGGGTCACCTTGAATCCATGTCATAAATCCAAGTTACTCAACTGTGGAGCAGGCCTGTGCTTCACCTGCATTACCTAACTCCTTTAATCCTCAAAATAACTATGGGTTTTATAGCATTTTTATCCCTATTTTATGTCTAAGAAAACAGGCTTGGAAAGGCTAAGGAAGAGGCAGAGCCGGGATTCTCACCCAGCCTGCCTGACCCCTCTGACTCCAGATCATGTGCTCTTACTCACTTCATGAAACTAAAAGGTCAATAACTCTAGAAATTAAGCAGCAGTGGCTTTTCAAGGTATGTGGCTATCACTGATCGCAGCTTCCTACACATGTATTCATTTATCCAACAGGTATTGATTAAGAGACTACAATCTGTAAAACTGGAGGGTTATAAAGAGATCAAAAATGTTCAAGTTCTTGTCCTTAGCCTCAAGCCATGCACAGCCCAGACTTACTAAGTTCTGGATTTTCCCCTGGTCTTCTGGCCACTGTCCTTTATCTTTTCAACTCACTTGTTGTTACACCAGTTTCTTTCTTTCGGACATGTCCAAATTGCTGATTCAGATAAGTTTGTCCCTGAGACTAGTGAACTTCATCAAGAGATAAATGAATGGAGAGACAGCTTTAAACCAAGCGCCTCTGGCATTCACAGAATATCAGAACTTGAAGAGATCTGACAGATGGAGCCTATATTGGTCAGAGTAGTCTAACTGTTGTAACAAACAAGCCCAAAAGTTTACTTCTTGCTCTCACAAAATTCAAGGGTATGTTTCTGGCTGGGCCTCTCTCATGCCAGTGGTGACACATGGGGATCCAGGCTCCTCCCCTGCTGTGGCTCCACCATCTCTACAAAGGGTTTCAGGATGCCCCAGACTGCATCCACACAGCAGACAGAAGGCAGAGAGAAACTTCAGAGCAGGCTCACTTACCTCTAACTGTCTCCTCCCATTCCATCAGCAAAAGTCAGTCACAGAGCCACCTTCACACCAGGGCCTGGGAGGTCTGTATGCAGGTTACCAGGAAAAATAAGTCGGTTTAGTGAGCATGTGGCCCATAAAACCACCGTGCAGGTGAGGAAACTGCTGCAAAGTACCTACTGTCACAAAGTGCCTACGTGAATCAACCAGTGTCACATAGGAGCAGATTCCATATTCCACTGCAGCACTCTTTGCCTACAACATTGATGCTTCCTAAAAAGACACGCCCTGTTTTTATTTCTAATATCATACTTACTATATAAATTTTAAAAATACAGAAAAGCTTAAAGAAAATAAGTTTGTGCTATACTTTTCCAATATAGTCGCTGTTTATATTTTGGTGCCCACTAGCCTCTTCCACGTGTGTATCCTTATTATATATCACACAGACAACTTTTAATTATAAAATGTTGCAAACATACAGAAAGCAGTATAAAAGAAACCTAGGGATGCACCACTCAGATTTAACAAATGTTAACATTTTGCCACATTTGTTTAGTTCTCTCCTGTAGAAATAAAATGGATCCAGCTGAAACGCATCTAGTTCTTTCTCATTCCTAAAGGAAATGAAGAAATATATATATATATATATATATAGTAAAAGTACAGAAACATTCACAGGATCTATACACACCAGCTTTTTAGGAATGAGAAGAATTAGATGGGTTTATCATATTATATATGTAATATGATATATATAAAGAAATGTTTTTGTACTTTTACTATATATATATATATATATAGAGAGAGAGAGAGAGAGAGAGAGAGAGAGAGACAGTGAGAGAGACAGCGAGAGAGACAGTCTCACTCTGTTGCCCAGGCTGGAGTGCAGTGGCATAATCTTGGCTCACTGCAACCCCCACCTCCTGGGTTGCAGCAATTCTCCTGTCTCAGCCACCTGAGCAGCTGGGCTTACAGGCGTGGGCCACCCTGCCTGGCTACTTTCTTTGTATTTTTAGTAGAGACGGGGTTTTGCCATGTTGACCAGGCTGATCTCAAACTCCTGGCATCAAGTGATCCGCCCACCTCGGCCTCCCAAAGTGCTGGGATTATAGGCATGAGCCACCGCACCTGGCCTTTACTATATAATTAGATTCATAAAATGTATATTACTTTTGTGCATTTTAGATTTTTGCATAAGTGATACAATGCCATGTATATCCTTTTGTACCTTGCTTTTTTTAGTCAGCAGTATGTTTTAAGACTTACTCATGTTGATCCATGGAGATTATTTTCATTCAGTTGAACTAGATGTAGTATTCCACTGAATGACTAAGCCACAGTTTATTACTCATTCTTCTCATATATAGTTAGCTTGTCTCCATTTTTCCCTTCACGGTAGTTTTAAAAAACAAAATTAGCATCAAATTATACACACAGATTTGCTGCCTGCTTTTTTCATGTAACAAAACCTAGTTAAGCCTAGTAGTCACATATATTCTTGGAGAATATTATTTTTAACATCTGTATAGTGCCCTCTCACACGAACATACCAAAATTTATTTAACCAATTCCCTGTAGTGGAACATTCAGGTATTTTCCAATAATGTGCTATATAAATTATACTCCCACAACCATCATTTTATGTGCACTTTTGGCATGTTGACAAACAGAGAAAACTAAGGAATGCCTGTCGAGAGGGCAAGTGCTACTACGGCGGCGGAACAGCCTTGTTCTGGCGCTGCACTTCCTGGGGCAGATCCTACCGATTCTACTTACTAACCGTGTGACTTTGGACAAACTTAACTTATTTGTGTTTCTATAAAATGAGATTGATAAGAGTAGTTTCCTTAAATCCCATACCAGGTGGAGTTGTAGACTTTCTGCTTTATTGTTTCTTTAAATTCCCTTGTAGGCAAGCAAGGGAAATCCTGCACCTGAGGCTCAAACGTGTTTACGTAAAGCAAAGTGCCACTCGGAGGACAAACAGTCATGAGATTCGAACCACTCCATAACAGTGCCCAGTGCATGGCAAGTATTCAGGAAGTTAGGTTCAAAACACACACACACACACACGCACACATATATATAGTGAATACGCATTTGCACACATGCATACATGCACTCATGCATGCACATGCACGTGCACACACACATCTATACCTCTATGATAATTTTGGCTATGTGATACAGTACTATTATGCTTTTGTTCTATCCCAACTTTTCCTTATTGATAAAGCTAACTAATCTTCTCCCAGTGGTTTTTTTCCATCTGGCACATCTTCCTTTTGCTGGCAATCCCTTCTTCGACCCCCCAGCAAGCCCTCACTACCCGACACATTATACACTCAGAAAGTGCCACCAAAGCCCATAACTGACATAATGAAATTCTCTGACTCCCTCTTTCCATTTCAACCAAGTGGTCTGTCTATCCAAATATTTTCTCCCCCAGAGTCCTCCTCTCTGTCTTATGAATGGTGTCCCACTTCCCAGCTGACGTCAAACCTGTGCAGATTACCTTTTCAAGCAAATGTAAATAAACAATAAAGCACAAAACAAAGAAGCCCACTTGATTTTTTTAGTTCTTCTAGAAATGGCTCAATAAAACTTCACTGGCCACAGGAGACTTCCCCTAATTCAACTAAACAAACACTCTTCCTTCTTCTCTTAAGAATGCCATTGGGAAGTCTAATGGGGTTTGAAAAACTATTTGGAGCTCTGCACTGGAAAGTAAGATAAAAGGAAGCCACGGATGAGCAGTGAAGCAGTCAGGCTCGGAGCCCTGCCCTCACCTCTCAGATCAGCGTGTTCCAAAATCTGATGAAATTCATAAATTCACAAGGAAGTACTTACCGCACAATTTGCCACTACAATTTCCAAATGGCTTAGGGCGATCATGACACCTTTAGTCTCAGAGTGCTAGGAGAATACTTGAAAGGCCCTACATTGATGAAAACCATCATAGTTAGAGCTATTTTCATATTATCAAAAGTGGTTTTAATTAACCTCAAAAAAAAAAAAGAAAGAGGTTTCTAGAAAAAAAAAACACATACACCCCCCCCCCGCCACACACACACACCTATCTCTATGTGATAAACCTGGCTGAAAAGGGGATTAGGTCCCACGCCTCATTTCATCAAGAAAATTAGCATCTTTTAGTCTGTCCGGAATGTATTTGTTTTCCTTAGACGCAAGCTCAGTTACACTCTTCCAACTCCTTAGTATTAATTCCTTTTCTTATTTCATCCTGACCAGAACAAATTCTGTCCTGAAGCATTTTAGCAATAAAATCCAAATGGGGTTTTGCCCTCGGGCCTACAACAACTGGTGTCACTCCTATGAGACCATGTCTAGACTTTTAGGGAAAGTTAGGAAAGATGTCATCCTAGATTGGCTATTGTGTTTTTTGAATTTTGGGAAGCTAGATCACTCCCCTGCACATTTTTATACCCACGGGAGTCTCAGATCTGGACTCAAAATTGAGGGGATATGGGAATAAGGTAGATATAAATCTTGTCTACTTCATCATCATGTCATCCAAGCTCATGTTTTCTTCGCAAGAATGCCTTTAAGAACTCAGAACATTATAATCTTAGGTAGATGCCTATTTATATCTTTGCTACACACCTTCCTTTTCCAAGGTTGAGTTTTTTTGTTCGTTTAATCTAGGAGATTAGTAGATAGTGTTTTATTTGAGGGTGGTTAGCATTGATTGAACCATATTCTATGGCTTTGTCTTGACAATTCACTCTCAACCATTCCTTTATCAAAGAAAGGAAAGATAAGAAGTAGAAGAGATAGAGGAGAAGGAGGGGGAAGGAGAATAGAAAGGAAGAAGGGAAAGGAAAAAGGTAGGAAAGAAGGAAGGAAGATGGAAGGAAGGGAGGAGAGAAGGAAGGGAAGGAGGGAGGGAGGGAGGGAGAAGCAAAGGGTGAATGGGCATCACTGGCCATAGTATCTGAAGGAAAATAATGTATAGGGTAGAAAGGCTTCAATTTTTATTCCAGAAAGGCTTCAAACTCTCAGTACATTCTTTTTAGAGGTATAGATGCACAAAGTTACACCACCCTTCAGGCATGAAACAACCATCCCACTCAAATACAAGGCTTGCAGAAATGGTAATGAACACAAAGAGCACCACAGAGCTCCTTAGAAGTGTTAGTGTTGCTTAACATTTTATTTATTATTTATTTATTTATTTTTGAGACAGTCTCACTCTGCCACCCAGGCTGGAGTGCAGTAGCACCATCTAGGCTCACTGCAACCTCTGCCTCCCAGGCTCAAGCGATTCTCCTGCCTCAGCCTCCTGAGAACTGGGATTACAGGTGTGCACCACCACACCCAGCTAATTTTTGAATTTTTAGTAGAGACAGGGTATCGCCATGTTGGCCAGGCTGGTCTCCAACTCCTGATCTCAAGTGATCTGCCTGCCTCGGCCTTCCAAAGTGCTTAACATTTTAAATTAATGCAAACTTACATTTCTAGGCTTCTCTTAATATTGCAAGTTTTGCTGATACCCAAACAAAATAAACTTCCCTCAAGTGGAATTGAATTTGCCTCATGGTAACTGTTGCACAGAGCCTAACTTGTTAGGAGGTAGAATAAAAGAACACTTTTTGTGAAAAAGAAACACAAGCCTGGGAGTCAAATGTGCCCAGCTCTGCCTACAACTGACAGTGTCTACCCTGGACAAGCCATTGAACCCCTTCAGAGCCCATTCCCTCCTCTGTAAAATTACTCATTAAAATGAGTACTCACTTGGGTTAGATCTATGTTGAGTAACCTCCTGGTAATGCAGCCTTATAAACAGTCCCAGAACGACCTGTCTTGCCATGTTGTAATTTAGCCTTGCTATACCAGGATGCAGGGATGGATGGGAGTAGGGAGGCAGGGTTGGATAAAATGAGAGAAATCAAGGAGTCTCGAGCATTTCCACCGTTAGCATCATTCCCATACTCTGACTTCTAGGAACTGCCACATTTTTAGCACCCTGTTATTTGGAGGGACACAAGATAGGAAGGTGCCACAATGAGACATTTTCTTATTCTGAACCCTCATCTAGCTCTCCCAACAGAGTTGGGGGTGGAATGGCAGAGGCAGCAAAGGTCACACTGCTAGGAGTAGACTGAGCATTAGAAAGAGAGGACACATCCACAAATGCAGCAGGAGCCCATCTTGGTGCATGTGTCCCTCACGGCATGGGAAGCCATGCACATTCAAACAGCAGCTACACAAAGCACAGTTTTGCAAAATCACTCTTCAGCCATCTATGCAAGATGTTAATCCTGCTCCAAACATCATAAAAAGGTTGCATTAAATGTCTGCTGCTGATTTCCTTTATGAGGTTGGTTTCTGCCCAACAGGTCAAGTAAGGCAGGATCAGCAGAAATTATGAGAGCAAAAGAGGAGGGGAGCCCATATTCACAGCGAATGTACTCCAAAATGCAAATGACTGGCCAGGCGCCATGGCTTCCGCCTGTAATCCCAGCACTTTGGGAGACCAAGGCGGGCAGATCACCTGAGGTCAGGAGTTCGTGACCAGCCTGGCTAACATGGTGAAACCCTGTCTCTACTGAAAATACAAAAATTAGCCAGATGTAGTGGTGGGTGCCTGTAATCCCAGCTACTAGGGAGGCTGAGGCAGGAGAATCGCTTGAACTCAGGAACTGGAGGTTGCAGTGAGCCGAAATAGCCCCATTGCACTCCAGCCTGGGCAACAAGAGTGAAACTTCGTCTCGAAAAAAACAAATGCGAATGACAAACAAAGGGCTTGGTTCTTAGGACAACGGTTAAAGAACAGCAAAAAATATGCTCAAATAGATTGGAAGGCGGTTGCTAGCTAAATCACACAAGGTGGCAGAACATTTGCTGTAGAAACAGTAAATATTGCAGTCAGCCAAGAGACGATATCTGACTCACAGGCAAATAACAACGTATAAAAATTGTCTTTTTTTTCTTATCAAAGATTTTTTTCAAATTGACACATTGAATCTTTTCTTTTGGCTGACAAAGCCAAAAGGCAACTGACACCCAAAGGGAAGAAACAACCAGGGAGAAAGCCAAGTTTCTAAAAAGTTAAGACATTTCTTCCATTTCTCTCCTAGTTAATACATCAGGCTTCTCTATAAGGAGCAAAACTGCAAATGTACAATTGGCCTTCACTTTGTATGTTCATAGTCCCACAAGAACTAGCCGAGCCTGCAGAAAGTCTTGTCAGAACATTGTCAGGCCCTGGAAGGGCCTGCAAAAAGCTTAGTAAATGAAGACATTTGGGCGAGCCCCCAGATCTGGGAAGTCAGGCTTATGAATGGTCAAAACAGTCAACGTTTCCTATTGCAAGTTTCTAGGTAGTCGTTAGTGGTGGAAATCCTGAGTAGTCTGATGGTGTCATCCCTATTTTCCAGACTAAGAGGTAAGGATAGAAGTTGACTAAGGAAGGTATCCAACCATCACCTGCAGTATCAGGGAGTGTCAGAATCGGGCCTCAGCCTTGTCTCCCACAACCACACCCACCAGCCTGCTCCCTGTCAAGGCTCCTAGACACTTGCTGAAGATTCCAGAAACTACTCCGGCTTCACTTGATGTAGACTCACCTCCACCATCTGTCCCTGCTTCCCCCTGCCCCACACTAGGAGACTCACCGGGAAGGTCTCTTCTACTCCCATCTCTAAGAGAATGGCAAGGATTGAAGTGCTTGCAAATCCTCCAAGAATTCCTTAAATTTTCAACGTACTATTTTAACCACCTCCTCCATCCCTTAAAGCCTGAAGAATTGGACAGGCAGGCAGGGAAGCTGTTTGGTTCAGGGATGGAAGAGTCACTTTGTCACTTCCTCTTCCTCTTGCCTCCCAAGAAGTAACGGAGTAGTAACACAACCCTCTCCTCTTTGCCACCCCAGCCACCAGGCAGGTATGGCCAAGAACCAGAAAATTCTCCATTCCGGAGACTGTCCCCACCTCTCCCCAGGTGCCAGTGGAACATTTGCTGGGGGAAGAGCAACTGAAGCTGTTTGTTGTTGTTTTTTAATAGTTGAGACAGATTTATACTCATTTTACACTTGAATAGAATTTTTTAGGGAATAAATGATGACAATCAGGGGCTGAAATACTATTTGGGAGCTTGGATGACTGTCACTTGGCAAACTAAAGGCATTTGTGTCGGGCTCAGGAACACACACACTCTCCACCGCTCCTTTCCTTAGGACATGTGGTAATTTTCACTTTTTACAATAACTCTTCATGGGAGAAGGACGAAAATTGCACTGAGCTTTTCTTACAACTTAATGAAGTTTCAGGAAAGAAACCTGAGCCTTGCTCTGGTGCTCTGATGCTGCATCCTTGTAAACAGTGTGGCAAGGGACTTTGCAAGATTTATAGGAGACGGCATTGGCAGAGAAAATGTTAGCTCCTGCTCCGGCCCCATAAAGCTATGCTATTGGCTTTGTAAAGCTCTCCAAAAAATGAGATTCAAAACAAAAGTGAAATCAACACCATTCAGTCCACTGCTAGCCAGGGACCTCTAAAGTTTTATCAACTGGGGTTCACCTGCTTCCCAAAAGAAAAGAGTTTTGTCCCTGAAATAAAAGACTTGTAAAATCTCTCACCTACAATATGGTAGTGACACGAGGATTTTCAAATCAGGGCAAAATGATAGGAAAGAAATGGTCATTTTCTGCGTGTCAGAAGGTGAACGTGATACCAATGCCTATTGGGCAAAGACAGCCACACAAGTAAGCATACACAAGGAAGCTCTTCACGTATGGCTTGGGTTACCTAGAACCAAGTCATTAATAGGGGGTGGCCAGACTAATTATGAGATTGGAAAGGAAAGAAATGAGTAGGAGCAACATTCCTTGCGAGTAGGGTTTTGTGTAACAGAATATAAAGTCTTTATTGCAGACTTTATGACAGGGAAGGGAATGACTAATTATCAAACAACATCTCCCCGATCTTGAATAAAAATTTCCAAATGTCTATCTCACAGGTCTTGCTCCCAGAGCCTCCTTTCTGTTCAGCCCAACATAAAACAGTTTTGCAGGTTAATGTGCCCATTAAACCTCCACCGGGTTAGGCCCTCCTTAGCATTCCCTGCTGTAGGAGTTGTAAATAAGGAGCTGTGCATGGGATTTTGCTGAATAAAAGAGAGTTTGTGCTTCTAAAGTCACAACCAGCCTTCCCCTCTCCCCATCAACCCCTTTAATTTAAAGTTGGTGGCTCGTCTCTTCACCTTGTCAAGTTTCAAATACCTTTCCTTTTCCTCTAACTATGATAGGGAAATGTCAAGTTCTCTGCAGAGGAGGAAGAAGTGCTTCAGTTATGCATCTAAATGTACTTGTTGCACAAAAGAGCCCCAGTGCTGATTTGCCAAACTGCTTTGAGGGACAAACTTTGGCCCTCGCCACCCTGAGGACAAAAGCAGGCACACATAAATGCCGCGACAGCTCCTGGCATGGCCCCGGTCAGGCCACATATTCATGCCGAGAGTGTGGAATTTCCCTGTCACATAAAACCACAGCAGGGTCAAGAGGCAGATACACTAATCAAGGAGCAGAGCAGGAACTTTCAGTGTCTCCTCTCCAGCTTCAAAGATGGGGGAGACGAAGCAGTCCTTCTGGCAGGTTTCGATGGAATGAAATGTCCAAGCAAAGTAACTTCAGTCCGCCAATGAATCTGCCAGCAGATCCACAAAGTGATAAATAATAAACAAATATGTACTGAATACATATTCTGTAAAAGGCACTAAGATAAGAACTTGTTAGGAGCATAGAGAAATGGAGCAGAGTTCTGCTCTCAATGGGGGTGAAAGCCCAGACACTGCTGATTAGCCATACATGACAGCATATGGATGTCCCATGAGTGACAGGTGTCTCTCCAACAGCCATTACCCCTTCTCCCTGGCTAAGAGAACTTTGATTTTGTTCAAGCACCAAGTGGCTATGTGTTTTCCTAAGGGGCTGAGCTGCTTCACGGGTCTAGGGGATGAATTTATTTTTTTTAATTATTATTTTTTTAAGACAGAGTCTTGCTCTGTCACTTAGACTGGAGTGCAATGGTGCCCTCTCAGCTCACTGCAGTGTTCATCTCCCGGGTTCAAGCAATTATCATGCCTCAGCCTCCTGAGTAGCTGGGATTATAGGCATGAGCCACCACATCTAGCTAATTTTTGTATTTTTAGTAAAGAGGGAGTTTTGCCATGTTGGCCAGGCTGGTCTCAAACTGTGACCTCAAGTGATCTGCCTGCCTGGGCCTCCTAAAGTGCTGGGATTACCAGGCATGAGCCACCACGCCCGGTCAGGGATGAATCTTGATTGCTCAAAACCAATGGTTCTTTTTTTTCTGAGACGGAGTCTCTGTCGCCCACGCTGGAGTGCAGTGGAGCGATCTTGGCTCACTGCAAGCTCTGCCTCCGGTTCCAAATTCTGCCTGCACATTATAGTCACCTGGAGAGTAGTTTAAAACTTCCATAACTGGGCCCCACCTCTAGACTCTAATTTAATGGGTCGGACATAAAATCCAAAATCCAATCGTTTTCAAACTTCTCTGGGTGACTGTAATGTACTGCCAATGCTGGAGATCAATGGTCTAAATCAACATTTCATTCCC
This sequence comes from Colobus angolensis palliatus, assembly GCF_000951035.1. Classification (NCBI taxonomy): domain Eukaryota; kingdom Metazoa; phylum Chordata; class Mammalia; order Primates; family Cercopithecidae; genus Colobus; species Colobus angolensis. The sequence continues at coordinate 3,568,906 of NW_012115489.1, read as the reverse complement.
TTCTCAGTGATTGGCTTAGGGTCGGCCATGTGATTCAGTTCAGGTCAAAGATATGTGGATGTGTCGGGAGGCTTCCAGGAACATTTTCTATGGTTTAAAAAGACAAAAGGAAGCTGGACATGCTTTCTCGTTTTCCAAGCTTTGGATAGTGTTTTTAAAGGAGGAAGGTTTGAACAGGTGCAAGCAATGTGTGATGGTGAAAGGAAAAGTCAACAAGGGCTAATATCCAGAGGAAGACAGAAGAGAAAGATGGAAGGAAATGGGTCCATGATGACACTGCTGGACCAATGAGGTAACTAGAACTGCAACCTCCCTGCCTCTAGACCAGTGGACCTAAAACTTGGTTGCATTCTGTAAACACCTGGAGTGTTTTTTAAAATATGGATGCATGGGTTTCACCCCTAGAGGATCTCATTTCATTGGTAAGTGGTGAAGTGTTATCATCAGGATTTTAAAAATACCCCCAGGTGGTTATGTTGTGCAGCCAAGTTTGAGAACCACCGCTCTAGATGTCTTGTTGAGTGAGACAATTTCCCATTTGTAAGCCAGTGGTTCACAAAGTGTGTTCCCCCTGACCAACAGCATCAGCCTTACCCGGCAACTTGTTTGAAATGCAAATTTTTGGGCTTTTCCCCTGCCCTGCCTAATCAGAAAATTTGGGGGTTGGGAGCAGCAATTTGTGGTTTCACAAGTCCTCCTGGTATTTTAATGCATGCTACAGCTTAAAAACCACTGATTGAAAATACTTGGCTCCTTGTTTTCTGTTCCTTGCAGTCCAAAGCATCCTAACTGATACAGAAACCTGGAGGGAAAAAGAATGACCTCAGCTGACAGGATTTGGATGGATGAGTTGGAAGGGAGCAAAGCATGCAAACCTCTCATATAGAATAGAATTTTTACAGTATATGTAGGAAGTGGGAGGGATGGAGGGGGGCAGTGGGATGCCAATCTAGTGGCAGCAGCAGAAGTTTCTAAAGAGTTGAGAAAACCACATCTAAAAACACAAATTAGAGCTATATTCATTAGGACCTTAAGTGAGAGGTTAAAGATATTAATAATACATTATCCTCTAAGTAATGGCAAGCCACTAAAGCATTTGAAAGAGAACAGTTTTTAGGGAGAAAAGAGCAAAAGCGATATTTTAGATGATTAAACTGGATGTGTAAATTGGGTAGATTGAGGGGAAAGGAGAAGGAAGGTGCAGGGAGACCAATTTGGAGACTGCACATACATTCTGGTGTCCTTCCTCAGCATCTGAAATATTCTCTGTGATGTTGAGGAATAGGAAGCTTCTTCAAGTAGACACTGGGCCTAATCCTGCTTGGAAGTGGGGCTCAGAAAAGCTGCTTCAACCTCCACTTTCCCAGGTACTAAGCTTCCACCCAGTGTCTCTTCACTGGAGTGTTAGTCTCCAGCAATGCAAAGCCCCACCGATTCCCTTATGGTGATGAGGATGAAGTAAGTCATTCTCTAGGAAATAAAGAGAGGAGGAATCAGGTTCATGGTCCGGGGAGATCCTGCCTGCTGTGAGTGCTGTTTCCCAAGCTGGACCAGAAATAACTGCAATAGTGTAGAATTCTCTGCCTGCTCACAGGTTGTGATTTCTGTGCTGGCAGTCACACAGCCTGAAGTGCCAGGCATCACAAAACATAACTTACAGCTTTTTCACTTGGCTGATATCACGTCAGTGATATGAAATCTCTCGCACTGCCATCATTAGAACCAGCTGGTTGGTTGTCACTCTCAAAGAATGGCTTAAAATCATCCCGGTTTTGAGAAATTCCATTTACCAGGAAGACTTCCATGTTGGATGCAAAATTAAAATCATGCAAGATGACATATGTTTGAAATACACTTCAGATAAAGATTTGCCTTTTGAGTTACATTTTCCTCAATAGTTTATTATAAAAATTGTCAAATACAGAAAAGTTGAAAGAATTGTACAGTGAACAAGAACATTTTGCTATATTGCTTTACCATATATCTGTCCAACTACCCAGCTCTATCCATCCTTCAGTCCATTTAATTTCTTTGATATATTCAAAGTTGCAAACATCAGTATACTTCACCCCTAAACACATGAAATGAATATTTGAAACTAGAGTTCAACATTGTTCCTTTTTTAGGTTAAATTTACACTGAATAAAATGTGCAAATCATAAATGTACCATTCCATGAGTTTCCAATCACCTTAGGCTTATATTTATATTTTAATAAAACTCACATTAATGATTCGGCATGTCCTAAGTGTGTGTCTTGCCGCAGTGTTTTTGTCAGCTGTGTAACAAGAAATAAGCAGATAACACAGCAGGATGTGTTAAAAATGTCTTATCATTTCCACAGAATAAAACATGGGTACTTTTTCATCTAATGTTCATGAGATAATAAATATTGTCTGGTGTTAGAAGTCAATAGCAATTAAAACATAATTGAAAATGTCCTCCCCTCCTTCTTGTAATGTCTGGAAAGGATTAACTGGTGGATTTCTTGAAATAACAGGATGACCTGTTTAAAAAAGAAAAACTTTATTTGCAAATAGCCTCTGTGTGAATCAGGGTTTTCTTAGGATTGTATAACCTGAACCAAACACATCAGGTGCTGAGGCTGATGTAAGACACCAGCTGCCACCATAACCCCTGATTTCCAATGTTTTGTTTATGAAGAAAACCTCTTTACACACACTGATTGACTAATCGGTAACCAGGATAAATGTAAACTTTCAAAAGAGAACATTTAAAATAAATTCTTGCCTACTGGTGCTTTAGATAAAATAAGACTTCACTTGAAAAAAAATTCCATGGTTAAAAAAAAAGTTTGAAAACCACTGAATCTTATCCATCTCCCTCAGCCTATTGGTGAGAAAACTGAAGCATGAGGACCAGAACTCTTGGCTCTTTTGGTTCTAGTCCCTTTCCACTATGTACTATAGAAATTAAATTAATCAGTAAGTATTTATCGTACATGATTATGTGCCCAGCAGTATGTTTGATTCGTGGGGTTAAGAAAAGTAGGCTAAAATATGATGCCTGTCTCATTCTAGACAATTAGCCCCAGAGACGAACTTCTGATCGTGATGAAGAAGAGAGACATGCGTAAGACAATGCAGGGATGACATGAGTTCTAAACTGCATGGATTACAGAAGCATGACTTGAATCCAGAGGAGGGGACTGGAATCGCTGGGTAAATTAAGTTTGTGTGAGGAAAGGGGAGGTTGGGAACAGCACTCAACAGGGCATCCTAGGATGTGTTTTGTGTACAAAGATGTGTCGATTCACTTGGACAGCACATATTCTACAGTGCCTTTGGGAGTTGTCTAAGCTGATTGCTCATTTCATTTACTATGGGAAAATTCTAAGTTCTCCACATTTTCATTGACCTCATCTCCAGACTTTGGGATTTGCCTTCTAGTTTGGAGTAATGCCAACTCTAAATAAAGTCAAACCTACAGGGGTCCCATTATCGCTAATCTAGAAGGGATTGGAGATTCTTTCTTTCCTATCTTCCTTCCTTCCTTCCTTCCTTCCTTTCTTTCTTCCTTCCTTCCTTTCACTTGCAAATGGAGAGCATGAGGATAGGAACAAGACAACAGCAACACAGGATTTTCTAAAATAATAAAAAAAATTTTAAAATTAAAAAAAAAAAACTTGCAGCAAAATGGTAAGAAATGAAACCACTACCAAGATCATGTCCAATCTAGACAGAGGAGGTCAGCAGCTGGATTCAATTAACTTTGCACAAAAGTCCCCCAGCAAGACTTCCGTCTTCTGAAGTGATGAGCATTAGCCATGTTACAAAGATTATTTAATTTTCTAATATATTGGTCTTTGGCATTGTTCAGATTTGGTTCCCCTAATACTGGAAGCTCTAAACCTCCTGGTTCACTGCTTTGAAAATCTAAAACATATGACAAAGAAATTCTAGTGAACTCAACAAGAAATCTTGCTTATTCAAAATTACCAGTCAATTCAAATGTCCTGCCATATAAGTGGAGTGCCATATGTTCAAAGCCTGTAAAATTTAGATGTTGTTTACCCAAGCAGCTTGCTAGGATGGCAGGCCAGGCATGAAAAATGTCGGCACTCACTCCTGTAACTGTACACTGCTCTCACTCCCAACCTGGAACCGGCTATTGATATTCAATAGTGCCCCAGGGCCCCAGGAAAGTTCTTAAATAACCCTGCTTGTTGTAAGCACTCAAAGCTACCTTTTGGAGACCATTGCCTGTAGCTGTGCAGCCCCAAGAATACTAACTAGGTCATTCACAAAACACAGATGCTCTCAAATGATCTGAGCATTCCCAAAAGTCATCCTGCTGTCCTGAACTTTTACTTTTTTTGGTCAGAAACTCAGGCTATGCCTGCATATGTCTGCCCCCTAAAAAGCACCATGCTTATACTACATTTCTTACGTCTACATGCCAAACCAAGTGATATTGCCTGATTTTTTGTTTCTGCATCTTCTAAATGTCTCCGAGCAATATTCACTCAACCTCAACATCCTGCAGACGCAAATATCTAAGTAAATATTATCGTGGGATAATGTATTCATGAAGAGCGAGCGGAGTCTTTTTTTGTTGAGAATGGGTAGGCTTATGGGAAATTTACTACCTTTTCTTCCACAATCAAGGAAGACTTAGTAAGGAATTTATGTACACACAGAAGAAAATGTGTTTCAATTTGGGGCAAAATGAATCCTAATTCTATATAAGAAAGTAATCATCTTGCAGTGAGCCGAGATCACGCCACTGCACTCAAGCCTGGCGACAGAGCGAGACTCCATTTCAAAAAAAAAAGGAAAAAAAAAAAGAGAAAAAGAAGAAAAAAAAGAAAGTAACCATCAGAGTCAGAGTCAGATATCACTCCTTGGTGGCTTCATCATACAGGGATATCTCAAAGGTCTCCTAGCAGCAAGTAAGGTGTTCCAGGATGGTAGGAGGGTGATTACATGTGAGGTCATAGTTTAGCCAAATTTCTTCAGCACTGAGTTTATTCTTTGCCAGTTCAGAGCAGCCTCCTCTTAATACCACTTTTGGGGCCAATGGATCCTGTTATACATGCTGCTGAAAGGAAGTGAGAAACTAAAGGCATCAGAATTCAGTATAGTTCCTTATGAGTTCTAGACAGGAGCCTGGGTCCCTAGCGTCTGCCTGGCCTGACAAATTGAATTAACCAGCTTCCTGGAAGCAGCAGGTGACCCTTTCCATTAAGCCGGTAGACATTTTATTGTCATCTTTGACTGATGAGCTATTCATGGAATTCCTCTTCTCTTTGAGATTTCACTCACTTAAATTCCTATTATGCATCATGTATGCAGCCCACATGAAGATAACATGGCTTGATTCTCCTTGATGGAGCAAGCTAATGCCTCCTGAAATTGATTATATTGGTGTTGCGACTTTAAGTGAGGGTTGAGCTTAGGATATCGATCTCAGTTTGCAAAGTGTTTCTTTAATCACTTGATTGGCTGTTCTTTGAGGTATTTAAACTGGCTTCCTGCCCCTAGGCTGAATATCCAGATCCCAGGTTCATTTCTAAGATGATTAGGGCCAGGGGTAGTTGAGTTAGTAGTCCAAGGGCTACAGACCTAATCCTCAAAAACAGGTCAAGATGCTCTGTAGACACTGTGAGGGGAAAGTGAAAGAGGATGAGAAAGAGAACAGACATTGTTGGGCAAATAGCCCTTCATCCACAACAGATGAGATACCTCTTTCCAAAACACTCAGGAGGCATCCTGCCAGCAGGGTGTTCAATATCTAACAGCCACTCCATCAACAAGGAATTAGAGCAGCTTCAGGAGGAGGCAGATCCACAGACAAGGGGATGTCCTGAAAGCCCAAGCTCACAGTGGGGAGCGCCCCCCCCCCGGCCAGGTCCAAGAATCTGATATGGGACTGGTTCCTGCAGATGGGTCAGGAGAGCAGCACCAGAAAAAACACATCTTTTGGGCTCACAGACCTTTTCGTAAGTCATTCCCAACCTCCTGAGGAGCAGCACGCTGGCCAGCTCTGATGAGGTTCACAAGTTCACTCCACTGACAAAGCCTGAACCTCTGAGTCCAGCCCACAGTCATGTTTCACTCAGGCTTTCAAGGAGCTGGTGTTCATTGAACATTTCCACAGCTGAGAAAGGTCCTGAGTCCTCAGAGCTGTTGTTGTTTGTGTGTTTAACCTCTCAGGGACTCCAAGAAGAGTAATGTTACAAAGAACGCCAGCTCCAGAGGCAGGAAAAACCTGAGTTCTGATCCCAACTTACTAGCTGTTTGACCTTGAACAAGTTACCTCACCGTTCAAAACATCAATTCCTCATCTGCAAAATAGTACCTACCTTGTGGCCATTGTAAACTTTTGAGCAATAGATTAGATAATGCTGGTAAAGCCCATGCATGGCACAGTGCCTGTCACAGAGTAAGAGCTCAGGGCACCATGGTTATTATTGTCCCTTCAGCCACACAGTTTTCTCAGCATCTAAGTCACACACAGAAACACACACACATACACACACTCAGTCTCCTTCCACTGTCCTCTAACCTCTAGTTCTCTGAAAAGTACAAATTCTGGCCAAGCACAGTGGCTCACACGTGTAGTCCCAGCACTTTGGGAGGCCGAAGCAGGGGGGTCACCTGAGGTCAGGAGTTTGAGACCAACCTGATCAACAGGGAAAATTCAGTCTCTACAAAAATACAAAAATTAGCTAGGAATGGTGGCAGGTGCCTGTAGTCCCAGCTACTCCAAATGCTGAGGCAGAAGAATTGCTTAAACCCAGGAGGCGGAGGTTGCAGTGAGCTAAGCTCACACCACTGCACTCCAGCCTGGGCAACAGAGTGAGACTCCATCGCACACGCGCGCACACACACACACACACAGAGTACAAATTCTTGCAATATAAGATATTTTTTATTTCTAAAACCTAGGAAGGCTCAAAAATATTTAATGAGTGCTCTCTATATGCAACGTACTGAGCTAGACACCATGTCAGGTGCTTTAAAGGTGGCTGCAAAATTGTGTCAAAGAATTGGGAAATGGAGGTAGATAGAAAACTTAAGTCACAAAGGCCTCTCTTTTTCTTTTTCAAACAGTTCTTGAAATTCTATCTTCTTTATAGAAATTTTGTTAAATAAGAAGGGGAGGGAGTGCTGCTGGAAATCTTCCATGAGCCATTCCCTTAGTGGAGATACCCAGACTAAGACATTAGGCCATATGATGAGTGAGGACAGGAGTGAAAATAGTACCTGAAGCTCCCAACAAAGATGTGGGAACATTGATGGTTATTTGTGACTTAACTGTGCATCGACAAATCTTAATATCACTATGCCTAATACCTAACCTAGCCTTATGAATGGCATCATAATTTCCATGTTTGAAGGCATCGCTATCAAGTTCTGGGTTTTTCTGAGGATATGTCATCTCTAGGACCCAGCTGGAGGCCAAGTGTACAGAAAGGAGAATAAATCCACAAGGTATTTACACCCTTCCCTTAATCCCAAAGCAATATATATAAATATTATACCTATAAAAACAGACTTTCATATACGCCACACAAATATATCATGCCCTTGCTCTTGGCAAGCACCCAACTGGCCCCAGCTGCAGCCTTAAGCAAAATCTCTTAGCAGCCACTTGTGGTGGCCATGAAATATGATCAGGCTGGAGTCATATTTCTGATACCTGTTCAACTTTGAAAACAAAGTCTGGAGAAACAACTGAATTTATCCTCAGGTTGCCTGTTCAAAAAATGGAGAAAGCCCAAGGATTTTCTCTCTTGGCACAGATTTGTAAACTGGTTCAACCAAAGTTAAACTGGGGACTTTCTGAGAATATATGTCTCATGGAAGGCAATAAGGGAAATTTAACCACATGACAACCCTGCTTAGGTTGCTACAGACATTCTACAGAAGAGGACAAGCCAGCCTCTGCCAAGCCCTGAGACTCCTGAAATGATTAGGAGAGCATAGAAAATTCAGCTGAACTGTGGAGAGGGTGAATTTCCACAAATCTATAACTCCATTTGCTTACTCTGCTCCATGAAGGCACTGCAGTGTTTTCAATTCCAATTCAATGTGTATGTGTTTAGTCACTAATGTGTGTCTACGGATGGTGTTTGTTTGAAGTGTCAAAAGTGGTGAGGGGAGGCCAGGGAAAGACTCCAGAGAAGTGTAAACCATAACTCCTGCCTCCCAGAGTTTCCTATCTACAGATAGTACTATCTACAGATAGTAAAGTGCACACACCCACACCCACACACCCCCAACACACACACACTCCACATACACACACAAAGAGAGGAATCAGAATGGATTAGAGAAATCTCCATGGAGAATGGTGATATGGTTTGGCTGTGTCACCACTCAAATCTCATCTTGAATTGTAGTTCCCATAATCCTCACGTGTCATGGGAGAGACCTAGTGGGAGGTAACTGAATCATGGGGGCAGTTACCTCCATGCTCTTCTTGTGATCGTGAGTGAGTTCTCACAAGATCTGATGGTTTTATAAAGGGCTTTTCCCCAACTTCACTCTGCACTTCTTGCCGTAGCCATGAGAAGAAGGAGGTGTTTGCTTCGCCCTTTTACCATGATTGTAAGTTTCCTGAGGCCCCCCAGCCATGCCAAACTGTGAGTCAGTCAAACCTCTTTCTTTTATAAACTACTCAGTCTTGGGTATGTCCTTATTAGCAGCGTGAGAATGAACTAATACAAATGGGGACGTGAACTTGGACTTAGTGTTCATTCATTCATTCACTCAGTCACCATATAGTCACGCTGTATGCACCACAATGTTCCAGGCACTGGAAATGTGGTGAGCAAAACAAGGTGCAGAACCTGTTCTCATGGTGCTTTCTAAGAGACGACCAGACTTCCATCACATTTCTTTGTAGAGCCAATGGTGGCAGTTTCCACATCCTTGGTTTCACCCTTCTTGTAGTCCATTCAGTTAGTCATCTGTTTCCATTGTTCCTGGTGCTTCTCCAAGAATCTTCCTAAGGGCTCCCATTTATTAATGGCTTTGAACCAATTTTGTTGTTGTCGTCGTTTTTTGTTTTTTTGCGACAGAGTCTCGCTCTGTCACCAGGTTGGAGTGCAGTGGTGCGATCTCGGCTCACTGCAACCTCCGCCTCCCGGGTTCAAGTGATTCTCTTGCCTCAGCCTCCCAAGTAGATGGGACTACAGGCACACGCCACCACGCCCAGCTAATTTTTGTATTTTTAGTAGAGACGAGGTTTCACCATGTTGGTCAGGATGCTCTCGATCTCTTGACTTCATGATCTGCCCACCTCGGTCTCCCAAAGTGCTGGGATTACAGGCGTGAGCCACTATGCCTGGTCTGAACCAATGTTATATAGTCAATGTGCTTATCCTCACTTTCAGCTTAGGGTTCAGACCCAGAGAGGTTTACATTTGACCCAAGTCACACAGCTTAGAAGAATTCAGATGCAAGCCTCTCAGATTCTAAAGCAACCTACTCTATGAGGTATTCCTTAAAGATCTAGTTGTACAACTTAAGGCCCTTGTGGAACACATATGTTGTTATCACCTTCCTCAGAACAAAGAGGAAATGGTGGAGGTGGATATAAGGTTTTAAAAGCTTCCTTTTAACCACAATGCAATACCACCTTACTCCTGTAAGAATGGCCACAACGAAAGAATCAAAAGACCGTAGATGTTGCCGTGGATACAGCGATCAGGGCACACTTCTACACTGCTGGTGGGAATGTAAACTAGTACAGCCACTATCGAAAACAGTGAGACTCCTTAAAGAACTAAAAATAGAACTACCATTTAATCCAGCAATCCCACTACTGGGTGTCTACCCAGAGGAAAAGAGGTCATTATTCAAAAAAGATATTTGCACATGCTGTTTATAGCAGCACAATTCGCAATTGCAAAATCATGGAACCAACCCAAATGCCCATCAATCAATAAGAGGATAAAGAAACTGTGATATATTGGGCGGAGCAAGATGGCCGAATAGGAACAGCTGCAGTCTCCAACTCCCAGCGCGAAGGACACAGAAGACCGGTGATTTCTGCATTTTGAAC
>NW_012115489.1:3524540-3553102 GCF_000951035.1 Colobus angolensis palliatus | reverse complement strand
AAAATAAAATAAAATAAAAAAAAAAAAAAAGAAACTGTGATATATATATATAGATCGATCAATAGACAGATAGATATGTATATATAAAATGGAATACTACTCAGCCATAAAAAGGAATGAATTAACAGCACTTCCAGTGACCTGGATGAGATTAGAGACATTATTCTAAGTGAAGTAACTCAGGAATGGAAAACTAAATACCGTATGTTCTCACTGATACATGGGAGCTAAGCTATGAGGATACAAAGGCATAAGAATGATACAATGGGGTGAGGGATAAAAAGCTACACATATGGTGCAGTGTATACTGCTCAGGTGATGGGTGCACCATGATCTCACAAATCACCACTAAAGAACTTACTCATGTAACCAAATACTACCTGTACCCCAATAACTAATGGAAAAATAAAATAAAGAAGCTTCCTTTTGTGGCTATCAAAAAGTAGTTAACCCAGTCAAATGACAATTATACCTTTATTTCTCCTTGGCCAATAAATGAACAACAAATATTTGTTCTTAACACCAAAAATTTAAACAAATAAATTCTTGATTTAACCTTATATCATTTTTTCACTTGTGCTCTGAAACTTCAATTTCCTCCTTCCCAAGTCTCCCTGAAAAGGCTGCTCTAAAGCACTGCTGTTTACCCCACAATGCTGATTTCCAGGTCCTCTTTCTCTTCCTTTCTACTAAATGTTCAACCTCGAGGGCCATCATCAATAGCATTTGGCAGGCAATGTTCTTGTGAGCCTCAGAAACCCTCCTGTAGAAATGCTGCTCAACCTTCACTCCCCAAGGTGACCCTGCAAAGGAGGGCAGACCCGCCACAGTGCCCTGACATTTTCCACGACTTCTTTTAAGGAACAGCTGGGCCATAATAGAAGGTTACTCAGGGATACCCATAGGCTTGACAGGACCCCGTATTTTAAACAGGGCGGCTACTAAATCCATCCAACTCTGGAATGTTACTACTCTCCCAGGAACCGGAGAGAAGTTTCTGATGCTGATCTATAAATCTCCCTGGCCTAAAATACCCCAAATTAGTTTCTGCGCCATGGGAACATAAAAATGATATGGCTTTTTTCTTTGACATGTCAGTTAATAAAGAGTGGGAGGTGGGGCCCGGATGCTGCCTGCCAGGTTTCTGAAGGGTCTACTCGTTAAAAATGGGAAGCACTTTAATTACCTGTTTGGTTTTTTGTTATGTGTGTTATATTATAGCTTTTTTTAAAAAACAGGTCCTATGGACACTCAGGAAATTATATCATTAATTATGCCTGTCAGGATGCTATGCGGCCTAAAGTAAATGAAAATGTCTTACTTAGGGTTTCTTTTTTCTTTTGTTTTGTTTTTAGTTTTTAAATGTTTTAAAAGCATTGTTTTTATGCTTCCACAGACTCTACTATTACACTATAAGTACTAAATTAACAAAGAGAGTGGATTTATTATTATCATTATTATTATTTTGGTCATGGATAATTCAACAAAATGACTGTGAAATCTGTGTGTTTGACTTTGAAACTTGTTAATTGTTGGTTTGCTTAACAGAAAATTTACTCTCCCAAAGTATGAGTTACTTAACCTAATATTAGTGCTAATTTGCATTCCTAACATACAGTAGCCATGAGAGAAAAGAGAAGATGACACAGGAGCTGACATGGTATAGGGAGAGAGCTGTTGGGCTGGAATCACAGATCCCTGAAGGCAGCCCCCACTTAATTGGGGAGACAGGATAATACCTATGGAGTGCCAATCCCCTGATGCTAAGACCCACTGGTTTTTGAAGCCAGGAAAAATTGGTGAGATAACACAGTTTGGTCAGGTCTAAACTGGTAATCAGTGAGTGGATAATCCTCCCTGGCCAATGCAGTGAACAACTTCTTGACTTTGGGCTATATCCTGCCTAATTGTCCCAGATCTTAGCTCCCATTTGGCCCCTTTGGATTTGGAAGTTAAGGGCGTGATTCTCTTGTCTTTGGGAGATAAACCCTATAATACACTTAGAAAAGAGACTCCAACCAAGGAAGCCCCCAGGGAAGTAGCCATGCAGGTTCTTAGACAATTCAGAGAGGGGATAATTTGAGCCCTAATGGGCTAGGGGAGAAGAAAAATTTAGCCAATATGTCCTAAAGCCACCAAGGTCCTTCTAAATGTTCTTCAAGGCTCTCACCTCCTCCACGACTCAGTGGTTAGCATCCATGGTCACTGCCATGCTTACTGGAGGGCTCGGCAGGGCAAAGATTCACAAATATCCCCATCTGTGAGGCTGTTCATGAATAAAGAGGGTGTCCCCTAACACTGTAATGGCTTCAAAGAATGGATGAGACCCTGAAGTACTCTGCAGGTGGGAGTATAAATTAATGCAACCTTCCTGGAACCCTATTTGGCATAATGTATAAAAATGTTCACACATGCTAAATCAGAAATCTTCCTGCTAGGAATCTACCTTAAGGAAATAATCAGAGATGGGAACACAGATTTATATTCAGGAATGTTTATCACCACATTATCATAATAAAAAAATAAAGGAAACAAACTAAACATTGACAATAAGAGACTGGTTGAATAGATTCTGAGACAGCTGTATGGTGGAATTGGAAAGGGCCATTAAAAGTCATGTTTCGAAAAATACTTACTGGCATGAAAAAATGTCCATGTTAATAGTGCCTGAGTTATTGGAGTATCATGATTTTTATATAGTCCTGTGTTTTTTCAAGTTTTCTACAATTAGCAAGAATTATTTATACTCAGAGAAAAAAACACATTATTGTAGAACAAAAAAAAGAAAAAATGCTGTGCCTAACCTTCAACCAAACAATGATTTGGGCTCCATACTCATCTCAAGGACAGATGGGGTACCCTTTTGTATTTGAATGGAAGGTGATCATTCATTCACTTTGGAGAGCTCCCCTGACACTGATTGGTGCAGTGTTCTAGCCTCTCTTGCACGCAGACAGTCTCTTCTAGAGGAACCCAAGGGGGCATCCTATAGATAGTGAACTTTAGATAGTGAATCCTATAGTGAACTGTAGATAAACACTACAACCAAAGTTTGTGCAGAGACCAGTGCCAAGCTGAGAAGGTAGCCAAGCTCAGAAGGGCTGGTTTTCCTCTTGAGCTCTTTAAGAGGTGTCTAGCAAAGGTCCCGCCTAATATTGATAGCGGCCTTAGACTGAAAGGGCAGGACACTAGTCATTAAAACAGAGTCAGCTGTCCCACAGCACTTGCCGCCAGTGTAATTGGTGTCTTGTTTTCCCATGCCCTTATTCCAGGAAAACATTATTTGATTGGGTTTGGGGTTTTTGTAAACTTCAGTGACCCTTTTAATGAAGGTCTATATCCTCATCCCCTTTGGTAAACTCAATATGTATTTGTCAGAGGCAATATTTTCCCTGCCACCCTCTGGGTTTACATTAGGACTATGTCAGTCACATCACAGGGGGGCATGTGGAAGAAGATAAAACTTCCCAAACATAAAAAAGCTCCATCTTTAGCCAAATCCCAGGCACACTTTGCCAAACATTTTCCCCTGAAATTTTCAAGGCCATGTGTTTGAGTGGGAAATTTAATCCACATGTTTCTGATTCATATGTACACTTAATGCATCAAAATATCATCTCTTTGAAGTCCAAATGGCCTTTTTACAGACATCTTTCTTAGGAATGGAAAGTTGTGCTTGGCCAAGAACTAACAAATTTGAACCCTCCAAAGTCCAAGTTCCTTTCAAAGTCCTCAACTCAGGAGATTGAACAGGCTTTGAAATACACCCTACATCCCTCCAGCCACCCCACTGTGACTGTAAATCTTGGGATACTTCGTTCCACCATGCCTTTTCAATCTTGATCACCTGCTTCATGGAAGTGTCCAGTGAAAGTCAAGTGGTTAAGAGCTATCTGCCAGGGAATTACCAAAACAATGCTGTGAGGAAGAGTGGATAGAAAAAGCACTACTCCCAACCCCCTCCACAAACCTGAGAAGGAACTTAAGTGATTGGCCAAGAGTGACAGAGTGACTGGGGGCAGAGCCAGCAGTTCAGCCTCAACTGCAGACGAAGGGTAGGACTCCAGGCTTTCCCTGGGAACCTGCACAGCAAAATCTCAGAGTTAGAAGATTTGGATTCAGAGCTTCCACAGTTCTATTCCCAAATGTTACATTGCAGACACTGTTCCAAACCTCATGCTGAACGGATGGGATTGTAAGCCCATAGAGCCTCTTCAAATCTACTATCTGAAGATTTGAAACATAAATCAAACTGTCAAAACTAGAATTTGGGGAAGAAAATTAGAAAAGATAGGAGAGAATTACCATTTCATGCAATGTTTCCATTAAGTTAAGTTCCATTTAGTTAAGTCCAGTTCCACCAGCTGGGCTTCAAATCACTAATAGTTGGTGGATTGTCTGAGTTGAGAGGATCTCCTCTTTGCCTCTGACCTCCTCTCCAGATAGTAGGTCCCCTGAAAGTAGATCTTTGCCTAATTCATTGTCCTATCCTCCACTTTGCGTGAGAGATGGTGGTGGTCAATAAACTTTTATTGAATAAATTGAGTGTGGCTATCTAAATAAAATTTAATGGACTCTTCTATTGTTCTTTTGAACATCTCTTCTACCTTTCTTCGCTCACTCGTACTTCCAAAATTTGACTGAAGAAAAACTTTCAACATTATCTCCCCAATGTACCAGCCATTAGGCAATATTTAGTAAAAAATAAATCAAATCTGTATCTTAAGCAATTTGCTTGCCTTCTATCATTAATCATTTCAAGTGGGCGGATGAACGGTCATTTGCAAATGGGCATAAAACACAGGGAATGTGGGCTGAAAATTCTGTTAAGCTTGCCTTCTTAAGATAATAACTGAAAATGTTTATCAACTCAAAGATAATGCACCTAAAAATATCCAGTCATGTCAACATTAGGGAGTAAGGAAAATGATGGCTTATTATATTTACCCTTTTTAGGTTTTCTAATGAACTTCACCAGTCAAAACCATAATGGTCTACACTCGAGCGTATAAAATCAATACAGAGTTCAAATTGTTTTTAGCCCTGTCAATCCCCATGGTTAACATAAAATAAATAAGATGCTCCTTACCTTTCAGCTTTCTTGATGGAATCTACATCTGTGAGTTTTTAGTAAGGCGAAAACTGAAATAAGCTAGCTAGGCCACCATTTCTTTTTCAAATAGTGTATATTGCCATGACTACCATATGTTTTAGAGAACCCAGTTATGTACTACTTCTGTTATCCAGATGGGAAAAGCAAAACAGGTGGATTATTACATAATATGCCAACAAGCTGAATTTAGAATTTGAAGGTCAGCATCTCCTGCCCATGGCTTAAACCTCTGAGTAGTATCATATCCCAAAAGCTCTTCCTTCCTCTTCGTCTCATGGGACTATGAGGGACCTTGGGGATGATCTGTTTTTGTGGCTTTTCAAAAAATTCTTAGCTGTCAAATCTTTGTAACCATTAAAATCTTATGCAAATGTCCAATATGTAAAATCCACACTACTGGGGGGACTCTGGTTGAAAATCAATAGTGGGGTAGTGGGAGTCCTCTGTCCATTTGATCCTGAAAAGACTCAAAGGTAAACTAGGACTCCTTCAAGCACAGGTTGAAAACCTGTGAAATAGTTCATTTCTCAAAGCCCAAAAAGGTGAAATGACTTGCCTAGCGCCTCTTAGCTAATGACAGAACGAACCAAGCCTAAACCCCAGGCGTCCTAACGCTGTAGAATGCTTTGCCCATTACGTTACACTGAAATCAACTAGAAGAGGAAGATTCATTGTCTAAACCAGCAACCCCATCACTATACAATGTATGAGTTCATAGTAAAATGGTTAATATATGGAAAAGAGAACCTTCTTGGATCAAAATAAAGTCATAAATAGAAGGTAGTAAAATAGTTTAGATCAGGAATTGGCAAACATTTTCCATAAACAGCCAGAGAGTAAACAGTTTATGCTTTGCAGGCCATTTGGTCTCGGTTGCCAGTATTTAACTCTCAATGTATCCACAGACAAGATATAAACGAATGAGTGTGGCTGTGTTCCAATAAAACTTTATTCATGTACTCCAAAATGTGAATTTCATAGTTTTCACATGTCACAAAGTATTATTCTTTTTTTGATTTTTCCCCTAAACATTTAAAATTTTAATAAACCTTTACTAGCTCACAGGCCACAGAAAAACACAGATGGTTGGATTTGGCCCATGGACCGAAGTTTGTCAATCCCAGTTTAAAAGAAAACTTGTTCCACAAAACTTACGCGGAATTGAATAGAATATGCAGGTTCTTTGAGAAATGCTTAGCACATAGTTCTTTGAAGAGCTCAGCCAACGCAGTCACTCTCTGAGCATTAGCATCTGGGTTGCCTTTTATTCAAGTCTTAGAGGCCCAGCAAAACCCCACTGGGGGAAAAAAATCATGTCTTTGTTAAGGAACCCAACTGAGGGTCTGCGGCTTGCCATGAAGACAAAAAGGTGAGGGTCTGGGCCTTGGGGCCAAGATTCCACAGATCTGATGCTGGTGTCACTTTAAGCAGACCACTGAAGACAGTATATCATTTCGCTCTACATTAGGGGAGATCCTAGGAGTCTGGAAGTCACTTATTTGGTTCTTAAATCAAAATTATTAACTCATTGTCTGGCATACATGTAACCATCATGGTATTACCTAACATGAGGGAGTGTCCATGTGCTGTATTCCATCTTTGGGAAACTGGATGAGTTTTTCCCATGGAAACAATTTTAAGACTAATTAGTATAATTAGTAATGTCACCATTACATTAAACAAGCATAACTCATGGTATTTAGCCATAAAACAACTTGCTCAGTGAGATTTAATTGGTAGATACTCCTGGATGAAAATTTGGGCAGTCTCATGACCTTATAAAAACCTTTAGAAAATATGAATGCACTCAATCCGTTATCTTCTATTTTTTCCTTTTTTTTTTTTTCTTTTTTTGTGTGTGAGACAGAGCCTCATTCTGTCACCCAAGCTGAAGTGTAGTGGCTCGATCTTGGCTCACTGCAACCTTTGCTTCCAGGTTCAAGCAATTCTCATGCCTCAGCCTCCCAAGCAGCTGGAATTACAGGCGTGTACCACCATGCCTGGCTAATTTTTGTATTTTTAGTAGAGATGGGGTTTCACCATATTGGCCAGGCTGGTCTCGAACTCCTGACCTCAAGTAATCCTCCCATATCAACCTCCCAAAGTGTTGGGATTACTGGTGTGAGCCACCATGCCTGACTTCAATCCATTATTTTCAATGTCCATACCCATGTGAAGTTCTGTCTTGCTACAAAGTTAAGACTTCTTCCCTCCACCGTTTACCCCTACCTTACCAAGTTAGGACCTGCTGTAGACAAGAAACCTAAGGTTAGTACATGGACTAAAGAATTTCTTCCCTCTTCCATAGCTCAGTACTTTTCTTCTTCCTTTCTTAGCTTGCTAAATGTGCATCCCAAGCCCTCTGAATTAGAACTCCTGCAGAAGTAAAGGAAGCAGAGAAGGTACATTCTTACTTGATGGATATTATTGTGATACTTCAGTGTTGTCACTCTATGGGCCGAGTAGATGTCTAAGAAGGATGCCTCTCTCATGGGCATTCTTCTGGATTCTTTGGAGATGCTCTGTAGCTACATATCTGCTACCAGAAGAATGCATTTCTCTTCCAGTTGGCAGCCTATTCCCTCCTCAGCTCTGAGAACTCCCACTGTACCTCCAGCTTCCCTCTGCAGGGGTTTTCTATGAGGCCCTGCCAGATAAGGAGACCCAGTGCCAGCTATCTCTTGGTGCAACACCAGTCATCTGCCTGACAGCCCTGAAAGTGCCCGACAAGTCCGCCACCACGGCCATCTCCCCTTCACGCCTCGGCTCAGAGCAACTAGCCAGTCCATCTGTCACCTTTTGGACTTTCCAGGTGAAGTCAGACATGAGTATTGACTGCATCCCCTAAGCTCAAAGAGACACACAGCTCCAGAGTAGTGTCCTGGAAGCCCCTCTCTCCTCGCTTGAAGTCAATGAGGAAGAACTCCTCTAGGGGGAGCACATTTGGGTTGGAATCCACTCTCCCCAGAACGTTCCCCACAAATCCTCTTAGGTTTTCCTCTCCTCAACCCTTTTATACACTCAGTATAGGTGAAGGACTCAAGGGTCTAAGTTTTTTTTACTAACTGTTTTGTAAATCATGGTGTTATGTTTCAGTTTAGAATGTTATTTCTATTGTTGTTGGGCCTCAACAGAAACTTCCATTTGAACCTCTTGTTACATACAGTCATTCAGGAGGACACTTTACCAAAGGACACATTTGGGGTGAGAAGACAAAGACACAGCATTAACAGCACGATGCTGCTGAACCTGGCCACTATGGACACAACTGTCCCGATGGAAAAGCCACCATAGTGTCAAGGCCCTGCTTCTCCTGTGTCCCTCCAAGGTATCCCAGCTAACCAGTGGAACATCCATTAGCCCCTGAGCAAACTGCACACTTTACTCCTTACAGTATTTGCTCATGCTGTTCCTTCAATCTGCAGTGCCCTCCCCTTTACTTTCTCATCGCAAAATCTCGGTGATATTTATCCTTCAAGGCTCAGCAGACATGCCATCACTTCCAAGAAGCCTTCCCTCATAGCCCTCAGCTGAATCCTCTACTTCTCTTGTGCTCCCATAGCACAGTGTTTTTACTTCTTTATGGCCCTGATTTCCTTGTCTTTAGGAATTATTTTAGCCAATTGTGTACAATTGTATCTTCATGAGATGGTGAGCCCTACAAATGGCAGGGATTTTACCATACCCCTTTCAATACTCAGTGTCCCAGCACCAGGCTTTAAGAGGAGAAAAAGGAGGCAGGGAGGAAAGGATCCCACGTGACCTCAAGCGTGGCAGGAACCATGGCTCTGGGCACAGAGCAGCTATCCCAACAGCACAGGACATGTGTATAGTGCAGTAGATGAAGAGTGAAATAGTTCCTGCACTGCAAGAACTCTGCCTACACTCTGGCCAGAACCCTCAGACCCAATTTGCCAGTTCAGTGTGACCCGCCTTCCTCAGTGTCTTGGTGCTTTTGTGGCTAACACAAGCACATCACTCCGCCACATGTGCAGAGAGCTTAAATTGCCAAGCATTTATACCTTCTCTTCTTCACCCTATCTCCTGCCTGTTAACCAGTGACTGAGTCAGGAGACAGCATGAACGCCCAACCCCCTTGCTTCTCAGCAGGACAAATCTAACATGGAATTTTTGCTGCAGAGCTCCCTGTGGGGCCAAGATGAATTACTTACCTGGGTCACATGGCTCCTAAGTGGCGGAGAGGGGATTCAAACTGAGGCGCTCTTTATCGCTACCATAGACAGCTTGCAATTTAAGCATTACAACTACCATGTTAGGGTCTATGGACAAAGGGGCTGACTCAGCATTTATAATAAAGGAAAAAGAGTAGGATGTTTCTGTATTAAGCTATTATATGGAAAATGGGCAGGTTAATTCATCTCCAAATTATTTGCATCACACGAGTATATTTTCCTAGTAAAAAAAAAAATGAAAAATCAAGAGCTTTGAACCCAGACAGAACTGGCTTTGCATCCCAAGTCTGTTAGAAACCAGCTGCAGGACCCCAGGTAAGTTATTTCACTCCTCCTAGCCTCAATTTGTTCATATATAAAATGGGTATAATATACCCAACTTACAATGATACAGAAAGGATTAAATATAGTATATACAAAGCCTCTATCACAGAGTCTAGCCAATGGCTAACATTCAACGAATGGCCATTGTAGTAATAGTAGTGGTACTAATATAGAAGTGGCCTCAGAAGAAAGGAATTTGTACAACATTGAGGTTTACAAGTACAAGCACAAAACCCCACCATGTATAATGATAGTCTTTGAATATAATGGAGTATTACTGGTAAAAATTAGAGCTTTGAAGACTGCATCTGGCAGAAAGAATATGTAGACGTGTATATACTCTGGCTGGCATGTCAGGAAGAATCTATCTGCCAGTAATCAATAACTGTTGGGAAATGAGAAGAACTATAAACATCATTGCGTGAGAACTAGGGAATGAGCTCTTCCCAAGACAGGTTGGAACTGCACAATTTCAAGCTGACATTTTATTTCACCTAAAAGAAATAATTGTGCTTAATAAGGTAATTATTGCTAGAGGATCAGGATCTGGAAACCAAACTTCTATCATCTAATGCATAACAATTTTAAGCAAGATCTGTTTGGGGTTGAGGAAGTCACAGAGAGCCCCAAAACTATTTTTCCAAATTGTGTTATAACTCCGACAAAGATATTTAGGTACTGATACCTGAAACTCCATTGAAGTCGAATATCAGGTTTATTCTTACAATGGATTTCATATACATTACTTCCATCTTTTCCTTTTCTTTTTGTGGTTATATATCAGGTTTATTCATTTTGGTTTTTTTCTTTTTGGTACACAGATTGTAGGAAAACAGCTCTGGTGAGCCCTCACCTTTCTAGAAGTAGTAGAACAAGTTCCTTCTGTCCTGGTAGATTTGATTCATAAAGGCAACCAAATATAGTCTAAACATTTACTCTGTTTTGTATGATCATTTTGTTATCTAAGAGAAGCAAATTAGTCAAATAAAAGCTAAATCACCACTTACAGTACTTAACACTGGCTCAGTCTTTGGTTCCAAGCTAACTTGATAGACACACTTTACTTCTGTCCTACTGCAAGTTTAAGAATGATTCCAAGTTTGTAAATAAATATAGAAACACAACCCCACAAGCCCAAGGCCAATCAACATTTTCCCAACCTCAAGTGAGAAGAATAAGCCTAAGGTTCAGGGATTTCTGTAGGCAAGCAAGGATGATGTATAAAGCTGATTTATGGGGAGTAGACTTCCTTTCATTCTTGAGCCTTTGAGTTGGACTTAACTATCTTTAAGGTAGAGAAGGATATGGCCCCACCCTCATCTTCTACATATGTGTTCCTATCAAGCAGTCATGTGCCATCATACTAGGTAGAATCGTAATTTGAGAAGTAAATATTTCTGTCCACTCACCTGCTGGGCACCAGGGAAATCAAAAAAATCAATCTCTTGACTGAATTAAACTTGCTTGGTTTTTTAATTTTTCTGGAATTCAGATGCTTTGATCTGTGAATGCTCCAAATCATTTAGCATGGTATAAAAAAAAAATGTGAGTAAGAAAAACCATCCTTCAGCACTGAGTGAGAGAGGATTTACGTAGATAATCCCCCGTAGGGAAGAGACTACCACACACAATGAGAGGAATTAGAGGATCCTGGATTAGGTGCCTGCCTTGGCTGATAGATGGATCTTGACTCTAGACATGATTTTTCATCTCTTTTATCCTTATATGTAAACTAAGAGACATAGACTGACTGGATGAAATCTAGAATTGCTTTTAACTATCTGACTGATTTAGGGGAGGAGAGGAGGAAAGACAGCCATGTTATACATGTAGTATAATTACAAATTCCATAATAAATATGGTCTCATTTGTAAATCGAATTGTTACAAAATAACAGTTAATATCTTCCAAAATGCATAATCCTCACTGTAAAACAATAATTAATAAAACAATTTATATATTAAATTGGTAGTAAGTCTTCAAAAATTCAACTTTTAAGCAAATTTGTTCTATTTTTATTTTTAGTTCACCTCATTTGTTTCTATGTTCATCTGGAAAACTCAAGTAATAGTCTTTTATTAACATTATGATCTATTCAGTTTTTCATCATGCAAGACAAACATATAATAAATAAGATATACATATGAACACAGATCTATTTGTGGATTCACACATCACTCTGAATAAGGTGATAAATCCTACCTGCATGCAAAGACACATGTCAGTCATTAATTTGGTTTAGGATCCTCATTTGCAAATGATAATAATAATTACATGGCTCCGATTTCAAATATGAGGTGTAAAAAACCTTGCTAGAACTTGAACTACTTCTTTTTATTTTCCCAAACACATCTAACCAACCTCATAACCTTAAAACTTTTCATTATTTTTATCTTATCACAAGGTTCCTGTTGCAGGTTGAATTCCCAAGAAAGCACCCTGAGATTAGCATGAAGAAAGTTTACCAGCAAGTACTGTTGAGATTAGCACCTGATGAAGGAAAGAAACAGAAGCAGGATTGAGAAGAAGAAGTTGAGCTGATGCAGTCTCAGCAAACACCTTAGCCAACCCCAGAGGGGCCTCTGAATCTGGGTTGATCGTTTCAGAGTTGTCCAACTTGAGGTAAAATAGCTGGAGGAATAAATCCCAAAGGGAAACCTGGATAGCTCATCACAGCATCCACCACAGTTCCAAATGGAGCCAGCTCCAAGTATGCTAACAGCTAACCTTCCAGTTGGCTTGTTAGCAACCAATATTTGTTAAGTACATACCATGTGCTAAGTACCATAGAGACCACCAAATTTTATATATATCCTTACTATCAAGAAACTTACGGTTTAGTTGAGGAAAGCAGCTCAAAAATGCATTTAAAAACTACAGAATAAAATTTTAAGATAACAGGCAAAGACAATACCAGAAGAAATAAAGGTAATCAGATAATTTATCATTTTAAAATGTAAAGGAGAGAGAGAGAACTTAATTCTATAAAGCTTGGAACAGTAAAACTTGAGTTGTGTCTTTAAGTTAAAAAATTGTAATGAGTAGGAGCAGGAGAAAAGCAAAGTAGCAGCAAAAGAAACAAGGACCACCTGGTGGCATCTAGAGGTCATCTTCGTAAAAATGACCATAACTTTTTAAAGAAAAGCGTATCAGGACTGAGGGTGGGAGAAGAAAGGAAGTGCACAATGAGAAGTGGAGGCCACTCAGGTGGGTCCAAATGTTTTGGTAAGCATGAAGGTGGAGGCATTTGGCTCTTCCAGGACTGGCAACAGCAAGGACAGCTTTTGATTTATCCGTTTCTGATCAGGGCAGAGGCAACCTGCTATGGCACTCGCTGTGGCAGCAACTTGCCTAGCAGGCCAGTTCTGCAGTGTAAATTTTGGAAGCCAAGCCTAGAGACCATTCCTTCTGCATTTCCAATGATCTATGAGCATGTGTCTCTTTCTACTTAAATTAGCTAAAGCGAAGTCTGTTATCTGCAGTTAAGAACCCTAACAGATAACATTCACAATTGCATGAGAAGGCATTATTATCTTCATTTTATAGGTTTAAAATAAATCTGAAACTATGAGGTTAAATAACTTGTCAAAGATGTTCTAGTATGGCAGAGTCCAGACTTGAGGCTAGAACTATCTCACCCCCAAATCAATGCAATTTCTACAAGATTGTAACAGTTTCCCAAAGACAGAGACTGAATGACCCTCCATATTTATCATCTGAGCATGTGGATCTGCAAAATGAATAGTTTCCACAACGGGTCATCAAACATTACACTCAAACTCTGACCTGGAGAATGTAACACTATATGTGAATTAGTCCAATGAGAGAACACCACCAAAAAGTGAAAAGTTCTCTGAAATCCATGCCAGAGGCAAAAAAGGATGAGTTCTTGAAGCCAAGGGGCCAACCTAGCTCTGCCTAACCTTACTTTCTGTAACTGTTTACAAATTTTACAACCAACTTCAATAATAATCTCTATGGCCTCATAAATAAATTCAAGTCCACAACATAAAGCAAGTTCCCATCCTTCAGCCCATGTTGTTCCATATATTGAATTTCATGATCTCATGAAGACTAAGTTCTTCCCCAGGCATCACTGAGGCTATTTAACCACCTCCTGCCTTAGCCCTTTCGACTTCAAGATCAGTTTTATTAGATGGACTCAGTAGACAATGGCCAAGATTATACATTTCTAAGACCAATTATTCATGGTTAAAAGTATAATCTATGGCAGGATTAGAAAATAAGTGATACAGTATGACCACTAGCCCCTCTTAAGCCCAAGGAAACATGATCACTACTGGACTTTGACCTAGAATCCTTCTCAAAACAGAGGCCCAGAGAGCATCTGTCAATCAGTCGGAGTCAGAGCTTGAGTTAAAACCAATCTTCAAACCCTGATCTATAGTCTTCACCTGGGTTAACTAGCAGGCTGACTCACGGCCAGTGAGTCTCATTGCAGCCATTTTGTACCTACCACAACTCGTTTTCTGAAAATCTGCCAGAGAATGACTTAGGCTCCAGGGAAAAGAGAGCTTACCCTGCGACCTCCACATTTCAAATCTGACTTCACACCAGTTTAAAACACTTTATGGAGCCCTTCCATTCATAGAGTGTTCTTCTGGATGTTTCTTTCCATCCTCAATTCCATCTTGAGCCCAGCTGACAAATGCTGCATGGACTCTGAGCTGTCTCCCGAGAGGAACCCCGTACGTTTTAAGCAGCTTTGCTTTGTGACCTGACCTCCAGGCAGGCTGCATACTTCAGAGCACTGACAGCTCAGTCATGTCTTTTGTCCCAGGCACACAGATACAGCAGGGGAGGGAAAGTTCACATTGAACACTCACATTTCAAACGTAAATAAATGGCTCACACCAGAGGCCCAGTGCACTTAAGTTAGGAAGACAAAACCTCCCGAAGAAAAGAGGGACCCAAGGGGACTTTTCAGAGATCCCTGCAGGACCCTGTAGCTATGATGGCTGCACCTGGAGGGCTGGATGAGGCAGATCTACTACCAGCAGGAGGCCACATAGGCTTCTCTGAGTAGGGCTTGTGGACATTCCTGCTTTCTGTTCCTTCCTGACTTGCCCCCTAAAATATCTTTCTGATATATATTTTCCCTTACTAAGCCCAATTCCTTTCTTACTTTCTTTCTCTTTCCTTTAGCCCTTTTTTCTCTCTCTAATATGCTTTGTGCTTCTTATTCCTCCTGCCTTTTCTCATATTTCCTGGTTCTGCAGCTCTTATATTTATTTTCTACTTGGAACCCTTTTATTTTTCTCCCAGTTTTCCAAAGAACTTTCACAGCTGGTCCCATCTGTCTCTCCTACATGATCCTGTTCCTCTTGAACTACATTCATTTCCTCTCTGATTCCACCTGCCCTTAGAAAGCTGAACCCTATAATACCACACCCTAAGTCCTATTAACAAATATAGGATTGGACCTGGGGGCAGGCAGGAGCCCTGAATTCTACCACTCTTTAAACACCAGTCACAGATAACAGATTCACTAATGTGTTGCCACCCTTTATCCTTTTCCTAGAGTTATCTGAGTTTTTTATTTTACATTTTGATATTTAACTGATTTTAAACTTTCATAATTTTATAATACCGGTAATGCATGCCCACTGTAGAAAAATTGATATCAATAGATAGGTAGAAAGACAAAAATAAAAAGCCTTCTGCAATTTTGCCCTTCAGAGATTTCTCCTGTGTTTCATGATTGTCTTGATGAACACTGTTTTAAAGATTCAAAGATGAATGAAAAAGACATTGTCCTTGCTCCTTCAGGGCCTACATCCAGTGGGGAAGAAAATTAAACAAGCAAATACAAGACAGCATATTTAGAAAAGAACAGGAATCCATGGGAGCGAGGGCAAATGAGTCACACTTTGCAAAAGCCTTCTGGAGAACATGTCATCCTGAAAAATGAACAGAAATTGGCCAGGCACGAAATATAGAAAGGAAACAGCCCATGGTAAGTCCATAAAAGTAAAGTGATACTGGCACATTCAGAGAACCAAAGGGAGTTCAATGTGGCTCAAAGTAAGGGCAATGGCAGTAAACAGGCCTGGAGAAGTTAGGAGAGGCCAGAAGGCACATGGCCTTCTAAGCCACAGGAAGATGTCTTTATAAAGGCAATGGGAACAATGAAGGTTATTAAGGAAGGGAATGACATGATCCGATTTACACTTTTAATAGAACTACAAGCCTAAAAGATAGAACTATACTATGCAATAGGTGCCACCCTTATACTCAGAACAGAAAGAAAAGAAAAAAGAAAAGAAAAGAAAAGAAAGGGGAGGGAAGAAGGAAAGAAGGAAGGAAGGAAAGAAGGAAGGAAGGAAGGAAGGAAGGAAGGAAGGAAGGAAGGAAGGAAGGAAGGAAGGAAGGAAGGAAGGAAGGAAGGAAGGAAGGAAGGAAGGAAGGAGAGGGAAAGAAAGACAGCAGAAGGAGGGAAGGAGAAGGGGAGGGAGGGGAAATCAGGAAACACTGGTAGTAAGTAGTGGGGCCAGGATAGGGCCTCAGACAGTCAGCTCTACTATAGCCTCTCTTATGATGTCTGTTACATTCTTTATTGAGTCCCAACCATTTCAGGTGGTCAATCAGGAAACTCAGACATATATGTTTTGTATGTGACATATCCATTTTCCTTATTATGATGGAATCATCCCTTTGCCTTGGACTTGAAGAGGGGTTGATTTCCCTGGTTGGGGAACTAGGAGAGCTGGAACTGTGCTAAGTGTGAGGAAAGGTTTTTAAGGGACCCTCCACAAGCATTCTCCATACCCAGGATGGGAAATATCAGCATGAGATTATCCAGGTTGCTGTTTTGACTGTCTCAAAATATCAAATGACTATTTGACCTTATGCTTTCCTTTCTTTGTGTAGCTCTTATCACAGTATGTTTTAAAACATTATTAATGTTGAAAGTTGGTCCAGATCCTAAAAGAGCTTATAATTTCCCAACTCTTGACTATGCCTTTTCTATTACTCACTGACACCAGGACAATATGCTCATTAAAGCAATACAGTCAATATAATTGTCTGGACTTGAGTCTTAAGCTTAGACAAGTATTTTTTAAGCTTTTTTTATGGCAACTCAGAAAAGGGGGTATATTTCTTTTTTTTTTTTTTTACATTGTTGGGTAACCATTACCCAGTCATCCATTTTTCATTCCATACATTTCCAGGACATTTTCCAGGGGAAACTGAAATGAAGTAGTAAGAGGAAGAAAAGTGTAATACATTGGACACAAAGAAAACTTCTAAAAGGAGTATATTTCATACTACGATCAACAAATATAAATATCTATAAATGAAACAAAGATCTGAAGAAACAACAGTTACCACTATACCATGTGGCATCCCATTTTATTTTCCATTTCATTCAGTTCTATTCTATTTCTATTTATTCTATCATATTTTACTCTGAATTGATACAAGCACTTTGGGAAATTCTTTTCCAGCATCTACTAAAGCTGAATATACTACATCCTATGACCCAGCAATTTCACTCTTAGGTACATACTCAAGAGAAATAAGTGCATGTGTCCACCACTGGGCTTTAGAATGTTTACAGAAGCAATATGAACAGAAGCAATGTTCATGAGGCCAAATACTGGAAACTATCCAAAGGCTCATCAACAGGAGAATAGATAAATAAATGTTGGTACGTTCACACAGTGGAGTGCTACAATTGTTTGCAATAATATGGATGAATCCCATGCATCATATCAGACACAAAGGAGTTCATACCGTATGATTCTATTTATATAAAGTTCAAAAGCAGCCAAAACTAATCCATCCTGTTAGAAGTCAGGCCAGTGAGTTATTTTTGGAGGGATAGTGATTTAAAGGAGTCATGAGGGGGCTTCTAGGGAAGTGGTGTTTCTTGATCTGGATGCTGGTTACAGGGATGTGTTCAGTTCATGAAAATGCATCAAATTGCATGTGCACTTTTCTGTATGTATGTTATGCTTCAATAAAATGTTAAGAAAAAATATTGGTCACAAGCCACTAAGTTACATTCTCCTACTTACTAATCACTTACCACCTGCAATTTAAAATATACTACATTAGATACTAAAAATACCAAAGGAAAACACACTCTGACATATCAAAATATTTTAATTTTATTTACAACAATAAGATGGAAAGCTCAAGGTCTTATTTAGGAACCACTATATATTACCAAAATTAAAAGAATCCAGAACAAAAAAAATGAAACAGCTAAAAACAAGTATATACTGTCCCTTCTTGTTTGATTTTTAATAACTTTACAGCTGCTTTCAATTCAATTTTTATTGAATCTTTTATTTTCATCTACACTTGTTGCCAATCACTTTGTTAAGAAATGCACAATTTTGAATATGCTTTCCCAGCTTTTTCCATAGTATCCAAGCCACTGCTCTCTTCTCATTGGAATAGCCAGGAGCAGCTTACTGGTAAAGAAAATACCACCTAAAGTTCCCCTTTATAAGCTGTGTTTTTAAAACTGGCCTTTCCCTTTAGAATCTGTTTTTCCCCTTGGGGCTTCCATCTATCACAGGTGTTCTCAAAATCTCCAACCTGCTCCAGCCCATGCTGGAGGTGAGAAGACATATCACCTAATCATGGTTAATTGCAATCAACATTCACACATTGATAAATGAATACTGTGCTTGGTATTTTAAAGGGACCCAGATGTATTTCTAGTCATAATCATTATCTTTCTCAAGCGAAGTGTAGCTTGCAAGCCACATTGCATAGGATTTTTGTTTTTCAAACAGCAGATTGTTGCACACATATATAGGGCTTTCGGCTGACATCTTTATTCCGTGATTCCATGAGAGTTTTCTTCAAATTCTACAAAGTGTCTGTTCATATCCTTTGCCCACTTTTTGATGGGGTTGTTTGTTTTTTTCTTGTATATTTGTTTGAGTTCTTTGTAGATTCTGGATATTAGCCCTTTGTCAGATGAGTAGATTGCAAAAATTTTCTCCCATTCTGTAGGTTGCCTGTTCACTCTGATGGTAGTTTCTTTTGCTGTGCAGAAGCTCTTTAGTTTAATGAGATCCCATTTGTCAATTTTGGCTTTTGCTGCCGTTGCTTTTGGTGTTTTAGACATGAAGTCCTTGCCCATGCCTATGTCCTGAATGGTACTACCTAGATTTTCTTCTAGGGTTTTTATGGTATTAGGTCTAACATTTAAGTCTCTAATCCATCTTGAATTAATCTGTGACAGACTGGATTAAGAAAATGTGGCACATATACACCATGGAATACTATGCAGCCATAAAAAAGGATGAGTTTGCATCCTTTGTAGGGACATGGATGCAGCTGGAAACCATCATTCTTAGCAAACTATCACAAGAAGAGAAAACCAAACACCGCATGTTCTCACTCATAGGTGGGAACTGAACAATGAGATCACTTGGACTCGGGAAGGGGAACATCACACACTGGGCCTATCATGGGGAGGGGGGAGGGGGGAGGGATTGCATTGGGGAGTTATACCTGATATAAATGATGAATTGATGGGTGCTGACGAGTTGATGGGTGCAGCACACCAACATGGCACAAGTATACATATGTAACAAACCTGCACGTTATGCACATGTACCCTAGAACTTAAAGTATAATAAAAAAATAAAAAATAAAAAAATAAAAAATAAAAAAAAATAAAAAAAAAAAAAACAAATTCTACAAAGTGGTCAGATCTCCAAGTGAAGGCAGTCCAGCTATCTTGGGAAAGTGTTTCCCACTTTAGCTGGCCTTTAAGTGTCAATCCACCGCATATGCCATTGTTTGGCTGGAGTCCTCCCCGGTGCACCACTGTGGAACAGATAAAGGTCTTTGGGGCTTTACAATCTCTTCTGAAACCTAGATTGCATCAGTTTCCAAGAATGTCTGACTTTGCCTGGCTGTCTGAAATATCTGCCCAAGTCCCCCTTCCTCTTCAAGTCTGCCTAAACACAAGGGCAAGAGACATGTCGAGCAAGATGTGAAGCCAAGAGTCAGTGCAATGCTCTGAATGCAAACTCAGAGTCAACAGTGAAAATGACATGAAACAAACTCAACCTGCTTTCTACAAAAGCAGAATTTAAAATTTCTGTCCTCTAAAAGTACATTTGAAAAATGAAATCTTTCCATATGGCTTTATTTTCTTCTGTACAAAAGAGTTAAACTAAATTCTGCTTTAAAAAAAAAACAGCTCTATGAACGTTGTGCTGACATATACACTAAAGTCATCTGGAAAAAATACAAGCTACTTAACGAATGCCAAATGCCAAAAGTAGCCAGTCTCATTCTATTGAAACAAATAGATTGAAGGGGAAATGTATTTAGCTGACAGAGTGAATAGAGAAAATTGATCTCTTATTGTCAAATATACTGTACCTGACATGAGGATTGGGAAGTTCTGAAACGTATTTTACACACCAAATTAACTTTGAACCTTCACATGAACCTATTTCAAAAGTGTCTTACAGCCAAGGATAAAATTATTCACACTGGACTAAGTGTTTACATTAGATATTCCTC
Source organism: Colobus angolensis palliatus (assembly GCF_000951035.1). NCBI lineage: Eukaryota > Metazoa > Chordata > Mammalia > Primates > Cercopithecidae > Colobus > Colobus angolensis. The sequence continues at coordinate 3,532,948 of NW_012115489.1, read as the reverse complement.
TTTAATTCTCAAGAGAGAAAAAAGCCATCCTTCGGTGGAGAAGCACATTTTCACACAAAGTTTTGAATCTCAAATGGAGAAAATCAGCATATTCCATAAAAAGAACATTTAGCACCTAATGTTCAAAAGACTGTTTGACCCGTTCTTTATGAGTGCACAGTTGTATTAGAGCCCAGACACTTAAGATTATAGCAAACTTTTAATAGAACCACATTTCCTTTTGGAATACAATACAGTTGCAAACAAAAAAAACAGTCATATTTCCTCCAGTTATGTGTCAAATGGCTGTGTCCTCACTCCAGTAAGAGAGTCTAGTGGAATCCAGACACTACCAGAAAAGGGAGCAGGGATAGAAGGAAGGTAATCAAACCCTGCTCTTTCATTTACTATAGAACAAATCCAAAAAGAAAGAAAAGGAAAAGCATTTCTAAGACCAAAGGTCATATTTTCAAACATACAGGTTTGTTTCTTTTTTAACGTGTCATTGTCTTTCTTTTTGACTAAGAAACAGGGCCTTATTTTTGCCATGACACAGAAAGCATTTCATAGAGAACCGGAATTGCACACGGTTTTTACAAAAACACTTCATGGGCTCATGAGAATAATCCTCACTCTCTCAGCTCTTTCAGATAGCAGACTAATTCCATTTCCTTCCATTTGCCACCAAATTCTGCCTCTTTCCATTGCCACTATTTTTCTACCTTGTTTTGTCTTTCCCTTCAGTAAACTCAACACCCTGGTAATTCAATCTCCTGTTCAATGTCATGGTTGAATCAAATTGCTGTCACTCAAAATATAACCCTTGGCTTGAACTAGGGTTTGGTTGAGTAATCAGGGAAAATATCCCCAAATCTGGAATTTCTGGGTTTTCAGCCACTGAGAGACTAAGTGGCTTCAGACTAGATCTTTCCTCCACCTCATGAGAACAGGTCAAATCCTGTGTGTGCTGATTGGGACTCGGTAGAGCCAAACACCTCAAGAGAGAACTCTACCTGCAACTGGGCTCTCCATGGGCTCCTTGGAAAATGGGGACAGCAGCACTGACCTCAGAAGATGGAGAAGGGAATTAGCAAATAATGGGAAAGCTTAACACAGTGTTACTTTCACACCAGGGTGGAAATCGTAAAAGACCAAAAGGGAACCCTGTTCAAAGATGTCTTTACTCATGCAGTATAAATAATCAGGTTTCCCAGAGAAAATCATTTCCATTCTCACCACTAGTTCTACTTAAACAAGTTTGAAGGCCAATAAAAACACAGTGCTGGTTTACAAAGGTTACGAGAAATGTAGGAAGATGGTGGATCTTGCCTGAGTTCAGAAGTTTAAAGAGAAAATCCTAAGAATGGGAAATGACAAATTGTATTGATACTAATTTTTTAAAATAATTCAGGACATGAACCAGGACCATGTATATTATACAAATATCATTAGACAAAGAGTAGAAACCATTCTAAGGACAGGGGAAACACCTGGAGGAGTAGGCTTGCTCATGAATTGGAAGTTAACAAATATATGAACACACAAAGATTACAGTCAACTAACCTGGGGGACATTTGCTGTGCACTGTGAGAGGAGTGTTGAAAGGAACCCAGAGGAGTTGAAACTGCTGCTGAAAAATCATCTGAGGGGATCCAGAGCTGAGACACCCTGATCAGAGATCAGAGACCTTTGCCTCACAAACTCACTCCAAAGAGGACACGGAGCAAGCAGATAGCTCTTAACTAAGTTCTATCACAAAGTAGGCACTCCATAAATCTTTGTAGAATTGAATTGTTGAAATAAACCATATTCATATGGAAGAACTAGGACTTTGCAAATTAGAAGAGCTGCCTTTATGAATTACACTGCTCAAACAGAGAGTGGTTTGGGAAAGAAGGGACTGCGGAACTAAACAGTCTCTTTTGCAACTGATAGTAAAATTAGAGGGAAAGCAAATGGCAAGAGAGCAGACAATCAAAATCAAATGGATGTGGACCATTTAGGTAATTGGGCCAAGGGATAGTAAATGCAGTTCAATTTAGGATAATGTTCAATAAATTGCTTTAAGAAATAACCTAGGGAATACAGGTTAAATGGAACAACCATGCAGGAGATTGATCTGCAAGTCACAATAAAGAAAATCATTGAAGCTAACCACCAGAGCATTACCAACATTAGTAAAAAGGCCATGGCTACCCTAACAGCACAAATGCAAATAGCCCCTCTCAGACCCACAGAACAGCTGTCCTCATTCATGTGCTGCTTTCTACTCTTCCTGTGCTAGTGAAAACTTAACCATTTTCCAAACAGCTCTCCAAACTTAATCTATTTCAAGATTATTACAGGCTTCCCCTAATTTTTCTCCAAATTTCCTTTCTCACTTGAAAAAGTTGACAGTTATATTCACAGATAAAATGGACATGTTACAAATGTTACTACCCATTTGTCAGATTCTTTGGTGGACCACCAGGGGTTGTACCTGTGGAATCACTGTTCACAGCTGAAGGGCTTTCCCCTAAAGAAGGTGGGATATGGCACAAAGACAATAACAGCCCTACAGGTAAAACTAAAACTTAACTAAACTCACACTACCCCAGCAACAGAAACAGTTGGAAATGACTTGATTGGCATTTGTCTATTTGAATTTAAAACGGATTCCTTTCATTATGAACAAAAAACATTAGGATACTAGTTAATTTCCGTGGACATTCACTGAGCCATGTACCAAGTACTGCACTGAATTCTGGGAATTTCTCAGGGAATAAGTTCCACTCCCTGCCCTCTGGAAGCCCACAGTTAATGAGAAAGACTACTATAACACAGTGTACAGGGCAAGAACAACTTCTGTTCTGTGTAAGGTGATCACGCACGTTCTCTGGACACCTAGTCGGGACATAAATTTGGAACAAGTTTTGAAAACCCCAGAAATTTTTTAAAAAGAAAATGTTTTATTAGTGTCTTTAAGTCCCACCTAAAGAAAAGACAGGGTGATGAACTCCAGTCATTTTGCTAAACAAAAGTGGTCTGTTCTTGCCAGTAAGACGGCAGCTTAAGCACTAGTATTCCAGCCAACTTCCTTTCTCAGCTCAACCTGTCTCTTTTTGCCCCAGCCTTGGAGAAGTTTACTCATCCAAATTCCTAAATTTACCCACCCTGAATTCCTAAAAGGAACAGGGCTAACCCGACCAAGCTAATGAGGTGTCTGGATTTCAATGGTTCAAGGAAAAACACTTTTGAGGAGAGGCAGAATGCACATTGGAGTTGGGAGATGTGGAAATGTGGGTTTGGATCCTGCTCTGCACTTGATCAGCTGGTACATAGACTCTCTGGCCCTCAACCTCCTCATCCATATAATGGGAATAATAATGCTTGACTGTTGGGTGGTTCATTATACAAAATGGGGTAATAGATGCAACACAGTGCCTAGCATATAATCATCATGAACATTAAGACCCACTCCATGTCACTACTCCTGTCAGATGCTGGAAGAAATTACCTTCCTACATTCCATTCTTCTACTTAGCATGTGTCTGATGTGTGTGACAATGGAAATGGCCTCAGTTTGACACTGAACTCTAAGAAATACCTAAGTTGGTATCTTTTGAGTAAAAATGTGAAGGGTCTAGCTGGGTGTGGTGGCAGGCACCTGTAAGTCCAGCTACTTGGGAGACTGAGGCAGGAGAATTGCTTGAACCCAGGGGGCAGAGGCTGCAGTGAACCAAGATCACACCACTGCACTCCAGCCTGGGCAACAAGAGTGAAACTCCATCTCAAAAGAACAAACAAACAAACAAAAACAACAACAAAAACACAGTAACTAGCAGGGTGTGGTGGCTCATGCCTATTATCCCAGCACTTTGGGAGACCAAGGCAGGTGGATCATTTGAGGTCAGGAGTTCAAGACCAGCCTGGCCAACATAGTGAAACCTTGTCTCTACTAAAAATACAAAAATTAGCCAGGCGTGATGGCAGGCACCTGTAGTCCCAGCTACTCGGGAGGCTGAGGCAAGAGAATTGCTTGAACCCGAGAGATGAAGTTTTCAGTGAGCCAAGATCAGACCACTGCACTCCAGCCTGGACGACAGAGTAAGGTTCCGTCTCAAAAACACAACAAAACAAAACAAATGAACAAAAAAACTATAAAACGTCTGTGATGGAGAAGTTACCTCTCCTTCCATTAAATAATTTGAGTCATTCTTCTCAAAACAGTCTTAGAATGGAAACTCTTGGTGTTTTATACTTGGTTTTGTCAAATATGAATGATACCCTAGCCACAGTGATAGAAGTGGAAATGGTAGAATTTGGCCACAGGGTAGAAATGAAGCAGGAAAAGGGAAAGGATAATACTATGATCATTCTTATTACAAAGAAAGAATTTTACAGGAGAAAGGATGAATAACTAACCAAAGACACACAGCATTTCAGAAGTAAAGCTGAAGTATAATGTGCTTCAATTTCCAGCACTGTCTCTATTTTGTCTGAACCAGGCTTGCCTTTTTCAACTTCAGAGCCTTAACACCTAGTGTCTAACAACACCCAGGGCCTGCCACTCCCAGCAATACCTAGCAGCACTTAACCAAGGCAGGCACTCAATAAGTGCTTATACATGAATAATCTTAAGAAAGCTCAAATTAAAATTATGCAGTAGCTCAGAATCCATCCTTTAACCAAAACCTAATAAAATATTTACACCAAAAGGGAGATATCCTGTTTCAAAGTAGGAAAAGATTAGATGTTTGGTTCCAAACTAGCAAGAAACATTCAAGTAAGTTCCTCTACTCCTACCCAATCATTATCTTACAATATTTTTTTCCTCATCATGTTTTTTCCCTGGGACAATTTGCTATCCATTCTCAAAAGCAACTCTCCAAATAAAATAGATTTCATCATGACTCAAACTTACAACTTTTTTTAGTAAAAAAAACACCAGATAAACACTAGGAGAGCTAATACTTTGTTGCCAAACAACCAAACAGATGTGATCCCTACCACTTCCTACCTTTCCAAAAGATGTGATTAATGGAGAATTATAGGAATATTCTAATTCTTGTTGAAAAGCTTGATTGATTTATTGGTGCTTGCAGCCAAACAATAACCAGGTCCATGTTTCAAATCACTGTAGATGACCAGAATCTGGGGCTCATCATGACTCGATACTTTGCTATAAGACTGGTGCCAAGAAAATTTCTTTCCAGCTCAGTAATCCTTCTTCCTTTCTGGATAAATTCTACATAGCTTTCCCTTTGCTCCTGCCTTGGGGTAACATTTCTTGCAGCAGCCATGTAAAATGATTTCTGTCTTTGGAAGATTTCTTAGAAAACACAGTGTCTCTGATCCTCATCCTTTGAAAATTTCCACTTTTTACCCAAACAATACCTTTCACAGAAGTCTCAGCCCAGCATCAATGCCCCCAGGAAGGCCTTGCAGATCCTTTCGTCGCTAGATGAGGTTAGGTTCTCCTGCCCTGTGTTCTTACAGTACTTTGTTTCCCCAATACAACATCTTCACACTTTATTTTTAATTTCTATTCAATTGTCTATCTTTCCAACTGGACTATCAGACTATGAGGAAAACAGCAGGCCCTGGGTACCTGGTGATTGTTGAGTAAATGATGACTTCCAAATTTTATCAGGCCTTATAGTTCCAATCTCATTCCTTCTCATGAGAGAGAGTGCAGAAGCCCCAGAACATGGCCACACAGCTAGAGATGTTTCCAGCCTCTCTTGCAGCTAGGCTCTGGCCAACTGGATGTGAGTTGAAGACATATTTGCAGCTTCCAGGTCGTGTCATTAAAAAGGAAGCTTCTTTTCCATTTGCTGTTTCCCCCTTCCTAAAGGCTGCAAAGTAAACAAAACAGTGGTGAGCCAGCTTCAACAAGGGAGAGGAGGACAGCAACCTAAGGCATGGCAGAACCACAAAACAAAGAAATCTAGTTCCTGGGTAAACTTAGGGAGCAGGGCCACCTCTCCACTCTGGACTGCTCATCTGTCTATAGACTGTTACATCAGAAAAACCTTTGTCACCAGCCACAGTGGCTCACACCTATAATCCCAGCACTTTGGGAAGCCAAGGCTGGCAGAACAATTGAGCCCAGGAGTTGGAGAAGAGCCTGACCAACATGACAAAACTCTGTCTCTACAAAAAAAATACAAAAATTTACTGGGTTTATTGTATGTGTCTGTAGTCCCAGCTACTCAGGAGACTGAGGTGGGAGGATGGCTTTAGCCCAGGAAGTGGAGGTTGCAGTGAGCCATGATGGCATCACTGCACTCCAGCATTGGTGACAGAATGAGACCCTGCCTCAAAAAAAAAAAAGAAAAAAGAGAAAACACACATTTGTCTTTCGTTTATGCTTCTGTGTTTGGGGTCCTCTCTCATCTTTTTTTAAGGTATGAACTTAAACCCTACCTAACAACTTACATCAATTGGAAATTCCTCTAACTCAACTTTGCCTACAGAAGGGACATTTTTAAGTTTCCTATTCAAGTGTCCAAGCATTTATCATTACAACCACAATGTATGTAGGAAACTTACACTTACAATTCATGTAGCTACTATCCAGCAGCAATAATGTAGTAGAATATAACCATGTTTACCAACTGCACTGCAGTAAATGGTTTGTTTTTCTTAACTAATGGCTGCTGTTTTAATTTGGAATTGTATAAAAAATTTGTACTACATAGTACAAACTGGCAAAGTGACAAATTGTCATTCTTGACATCGTTTTGGAGCACGAATAGTCCTTATTGTAAATAGCATCTTCAACTAGGTCTAAACATTGTACAATATCAGTTGTCCATCCCTAAGAACTTGCGAGGCTACAACTAGAAGCAGTACAACTTATTTTCATGGGGTACTTACGGGATCAGTCTTGGGCCTTCACACACTTCATACAAGTCACATCTTGTATATTTGGGTGTTTTAGAAAGTCAGTATTTTGCTGTTAAAAATAATTAACCTCAGGGGACATTACAGACTTGGTCCTTCTCATCCATTTTCACAGTACTGAAACCCTGAAGTCGGAGAGAATACTCGTAAGAGCTGGCAAGGATTGTCTCCACATTTAGCCTGTCATTGGCTATGAATTGGATTCAACCTTTACCATAACTAGTTTTCTGTAGATGCAGTGATTTGTAGAGCTTTCTAGCTGGCCCAGATGGACCAAGTGAAAATAAACCAAATTCCCTTCCAAACATAAAAGCTGCTACTTATAAGCCCGTAGAGGAGACAGAGAGCCTCTCCTCTATGAATAAGCTTTTCTCGCTTTTCACCCATTTTATGCATCCAGTTAGACCCAGAATGGATACCATGTTCCCATTAAGACTCATCTACATGAATAACTACATCACTTCCTTTGGGATGACATTTGAAAGCAATTTCATCTTCCCAGTGAGGCCTACTTTACCCACACTATTTAAAATTCCAACTCTCCCTGATATTTCCTATTCCTGTAGCATTATCTAATATACTCTACATTTCACTGATTTCTCTTGTCTATTATCTGTCTCCCCTACCAGAATTTAAGTTTCCTGAGGGAAAGGCAGTGTGTCTTTTTTGATTAGTGTTGTATTCCCAGTGCCTAGAACAGTTCCTGACACACGGGGAGGAGAGGATTTCAGGAAATACCTGTTGAGTCAATGAATGAAAGGAGGCTCTTTTTAAAACCTTTACTGAGTACCTTAGCAATACATATGTGGACTCTGGTGCTTGCTCCCACATTCTGATGATGCCAGCCACGGGAGCGCTCAGCAAAAAAGTGCCTCACTTGCTTCGGGTGTTTTTGTTTTGCTTCATTCATAAGCAAAGGTCAAGGAATTGGTATGCAAGATGTCACTGCAGGCAATGGGAAGTCTCCACCAAAATGCCTTTAAACCAAAAATAGATTTGCTCTCCTATCATGGTTAAATAGTTTTGGCTTCTGTGATGGGTTGAATTTTGTCCCCAAAACATGTTTATTGAAGTCCTACCTTTTAATACTTCATAAGGTGACCTTTTCTGGAAGTGAGGTCTTGATGGAGGTGATCAAGATAAAATGAAGTCATTAGGGTGGACCCTAATTCAATCTGATTGGTGTCCTTATAAAAAGTGGAAACATGAGGCCGGGTGCGGTGGCTCACGCCTATAATCCTAGCACTTTGAGAGGCCAAGGCGGGTGGATTGCCTGAGCTCAGGAGTTCGAGACCAGCCTGGGCAACACAGTGAAACCCCATCTCTAGTAAAATACAAAATAAATCAGCTGGGTGTGGTGGCATGCACCTGTAATTCCAGCAACTCAGGAGGCTGAGGCATGAGAATTGCTTGAACCCAGGAGGCAGAGGTTGCAGTGAGCTGAGATCGAGCCACAGCACTCCAGCCTGGGTGACAGAGTGAGACTCTGTCCTGAAAAAAAAAAGGGGGATACTAAAGTGTTTCATGATTCTGTTGTTTCG
>NW_012115489.1:3489220-3524490 GCF_000951035.1 Colobus angolensis palliatus | reverse complement strand
AGGCAGAGGTTGCAGTGAGCTGAGATCGAGCCACAGCACTCCAGCCTGGGTGACAGAGCAAGACTCTGTCTCTAAAAAAAAAAAAAAAAAAAAAAGTGGAAACATAGACACAGAGACAGACAGACACAGAAGGAAGACAACTTGAAGATGCACCAGCAGAAGGCAGCCATATGATTCGAACGATGCATCTACAAGCCAAGAAACTCCAAGAAACTCCAAGGATCGCCAGCAAGCACCAGAAGTTGGAAGAGGCAGGAAGGTCTCTCTTAGGCCGTCAGAGAGAGCATGGTTCTGACAACCCCCTGCCTCCATAACTGTGAGACAATAAATGCTTATTGTTTTAAGCCACCTAGTTTTGGGTACTGTGTTACAACAGCCCTGGGAAACAAAGCTCAAATTCTATGATTGGGACCATTTCTGTATCTCCGGTTTTGGCTACGAGTCAGCAGGCTCATGTGGTGCTTCTAATGTGTTTCCAAGATGGCCACTAGCGATTTTCAAGCCTCCATGCATCTTCATATCTAATGGGGAAGACAGAGATGACTTTTGCAAGACCACTTAAAGTCTGGGATTTGAGTGTCCTTCCTGATAGAGACTGATTTAAGTCACATGCCCAAATAACAAATCAATGGCAGTGTTCAAGGGGATGGACTGAGCTAATTGCTTTAAGCCAATCAAGGTCAGCCCCTTGGGATGGGGGAGGAGTCGAGCACTGCAGCAGTAGCTGCTGGTGCCCACACACATCCTTGCTGCACTCAATTTGCTCACCCAAGCAACATGTTTGGACCATGAACAGGACAAGCTAGAAGTTCCAGAACCAATGCCCTCTGAGGCAGTCCTCAACTAATGCTTAACAGACATAAATATCTCAGCAATCTCACTCTTCAGCTGGGATAATTTTGAGGTGTGTTCTACAGAGTATTCCAGAGTTTCCCCAGGGGTTCTGAGTTCCAGTTGCTCATAGAGGTTGGTTAACACACTAAGTCCATTCAGACTGCTAGATCAAAATATCAAAGACTGGGTGGATTCTACCCAATAGAATTTTATTTTTCAAAGTTCTAGAGTTTCAGAAGACCAAGGCATGGGTGGATCCAGTGTTTCGCGAGGACCTGCTTCCTCATAGACAGCCGTCCTCTTGCTGTGTCCTCACATTCTGGGGCCTCTTTTATAAGGGCACTAACCCCATTTATGAGGATTCCACCATCATGACCTAATCACCTCCCAAAGGCCTACCTCCTAACACCAACCCCTTGGGTGTTAGGATTTTGACATATGAATTTTGGAAATACACAAATATCCAGACCATAGCACACACTCTTTATTGACTTTCTCCTCACCCTGTCTCACTCCCCTAATCCCCACCAGTATTTCTGCCAAATAAACTACTTTTACTTGAATCTGTGTGTCAGATTTGCTTCCAGAAGTATCCAGATCAGGACAAGACCAAGTAAGTTGCAAGGAAGTGAAAGGGACCAGGACAGCAAGGACCAGGGCTGCAAAACAACTCCCGAACTAACTTAGGCAAACAATTCCAGGAATCTAGAAAGCAGAACAGACCGGGTGAGCAGACCTGGAAAACAAGCCCTACCCCTATCCTACCCCTACCCTGCAAGCCCCTGATAAACGTCATCAATGTTTCAAAATGTAACCGAAATACCAGAAATGGCGGGAACCGATCATAATCAGCCAAATCACCTTGTTCAAATGTCAGCCAATCCTAGGTCTGATGTGTACAAATTCCCCTATGACTCTGTACCTGTTTACCCCTGACTATAAAAATGCTGTCTAGAGCCCAGTTAAGGAACTTTCCCGCTCGTCTCATGACTAGTGAGGAAGTTCCAGGTTCGAACCTGTAATAAAGATCCTTGCCGCTTGGCTTTGACTCCGGACTCTAGTGGTCTTCTCTGGGGAATAAGCGGTCTAGGCATAACAGAAGGAAATTCAGAGTTCTGTTAGGAAAGAGAAAGGGTAAAACTAGAAAGTACTGTAAAATCAACCAATGAGTGTCCACTATAGTCAATTACCGTTCCCTCTTTCTCAGTTGGATAAGCCAATCATGTTTTTTTCCTACAGTGTTGTTAAACAGACAGGAGCACAAAATTGCCTAACAAGCCAGGAAGCATACACATTGAGTTTCATTTCTGCTGTTCCTTCTCCTACCTGCTGTGTTTCCATTTGCAGGTTATTTCTCTTCAATATATCTCAAGTTCCTACTTAAGGAATAATGGGAATGATGACTCTTGTTCCTAAAATGTATGACCCCAGGAGAGCAGAGCACGGCATAAAGCAAGTCCACCTTAAACTTCTTTCCAAGTGAGTCTGTTGCTAAAAGTATCAGAAGGGCATAACACCATCATTCCCCATCACTTGGTTGCAGAGGACAGCATTAGAGGTTAGGAAAGACTGGAACAAAGATCCAAGTGAGTATTCTCCACTCTCTTGAAACCAGCTCCTCTTATTTTAATAAACTAACTTAAAAATATAATCTTTAACTATTCTGGAGGAGTTCAGAAATGGTTCCCTTCATGACGTCAATCTTGCTGAGCCCCCAACCCAAGTGGCCTATGTTAAGTTTTTTCTGAACATTATGCCATTGTCCCTGGATGGCAGAAAAATAATCCTTGGGAAAATCCACCCTACGTCTCCAGCAAGTAAAGGCAATGTTTTGTAAGTGTTGCCGGATGCATCCTTCCATTTCTGCTTTGTTCTCTGAGTATAAGCAGATGTTAGGCATTCTTCTCATTATCTCAGGATACTGTATAATATTATTATGGGGTCAGGCTGTTAGAGGCAACAAACGCTATACAACAACAGCCTTAATTGAGGCTTAGAGCTGAATTGTAAGTATGTAACCTTACTTCAGGGTGTTTGCAAATGCTTTCTGGAAACAGTTAAAAAAGATGTTTTCAATTGTTCAAACAGTGCTCGCCCTGCCAAGATCAAGTAACAACTTCTTAAGATATGGGCACAATAAACATATTTCTTAAGATTTCAATTTTTTTTTTCAGCCAGAAGCATAGCAAATCTGTGAGCCAGAAAGCCTCATGCATGCCACTTCCTGGACTATTCCAGGGGAAAACTAATGAAACGCTGCAAAAGTTGCACTCAGATCTACCGTGATCTCACAGCCACAGAATTCCACTCTATCTTTGAAGTTACTTTACTGTGATAATAATTGTCTGTCCATGAGTCTGGACTTGGCCACTAGCCTATCCCCAGGGATGGGGCTTTGGGTGCATGCAACAACAGCTGATTCTCAGCAAGGAAGCTCCCAACATAGAAGGCTGTCCGTCAATCTTAGCAGAGACGTTTATCACTACACACATGAAGTTACTGGTCTTGTGCTCCTGCGGTGGATTACACCTCTCAGATGTTTGGTGGAGGCACGGTATGATTCTGATGTACATGATAAAAGACAGAAAAACCTGGGTCATTTAAGATTGGTTCCAGGCATGAACTGTTAAATGGCAGTTTGGTTCTCCTTTACTGGATAGAGTAAAAGAAAATAGAAACTGAACACTTTGAAAAGTACATTCAGAACAGAATCCAAAGCGTTGAGGCATATTACCCAGGCTACGTGTTATGCAGGCCACTTTTTCCAAAGTCTGCTCCCAAAGAATTGACTCCAATGGGTTTTTGGGCTTTTTAATGACTTGTTACCATGTGTATCAGAAAGGGGCAAGCTTAATATGTTCGTTTTGTTGCTTGTTGGTGACAATTATCAACCAGTTGGATGGGAAAATCCGGATGAATGAAGGAATTGTAAAATCTCAGTAAAACAGATCCTAGAATTCAGAATTTAGGATTCATTCTATCATTGTTGTCTTTCCAAGGAACTTAACAATGAAAAAAACTAGAGGCTGGGTTTAAACAATTTATTACATTATAATTCCATATACTTTAGCAGGGGATAGGGAAGAGATAAAGGCTAAATACAACTTATTATCTTATATTTGCTCAGTAGGATTTATAAACAACAATTTTTGCCATGGAAATGTTCTTTACCTAATAAAACTACATTTCTTTGAAAAATAAATCCATAGCAAATGCTGTAAGTTCAGTTAGGTTTTTCCCCCAACTTTATCCTCATACCCAATAATAAGTCTGGTTTAATAACATGTTTACTATATTAAATAAATGAGATTTAGCCATTACAGTTTCCCTTTGTCTTCATTTCTCATGACCAAGCTGATGCATATACACAGGATTTTAATGTCAAAGTACCTTTAGCAGGTAACAGGAGATACCCAGGACTTGACACAGGCCACATTTTTTTCTCCACTACATCCTTCCCTGTGCTGCTAATATTATTTATATTTCTGAATTTATTTTTTTAAATTTACTTGGGGCAAAAGTTCAACTTGGGACCCAATCTCCAAAAGAAGGACAAAATGGCAAAGATGCTATGACCGTGTAATAGAGTGATTATAAACATGGTCAGCTCTGGGTTCATAAACTTGGCTCTGTCACTTACTAACTGTGATATTGTGCAAGTTACTTAGCTTCTCTGAGCCTTGGTATTCATATCTACTAAATAGGGGTCATATGATCTACTTCACTGAGTTACTGAAGGGCTAGAGAGAGATCACTTGTGTATACGCTTGCCACAGAACTGGCAACACAGCATTTTATTTAATGTGCTTACAGTGCTTCCTAGTTGCCAGGCACTATTATTAAGTTAAGAGAGCTCAAAATTGGGGTTTGAATCTCAGGTAGTTTGGCTCCAGAGCCTAGAACCTAAACCACTATGCTGAAAAGCCTGAATGTGCACTCAAATGGGGAATCACAAGTAGTGAAAGTTATTATTGCAATTGAAGTTGTATCAGTTAGCTACTGCTATGTAACAAAACATCCCAAAGCACAGTGGCTTAAAACAACAACAACATACTATTTCTCATTAGTCTAGGGGTCAGCTGGGTAGTTCTTCTGATGTGGGCCTTGCTCAGCTCCATCATGTCTTTGCTCACTTTTGTGTCTGGGGTCACCTGGCAGGGTGGCTGGAGGCTGACTCTTCTTGGATGGCCTCAAAGAACCTGAATCTTTTCCATGGGTCTTTCACAGTCTTTTAGCAGCTAGGCTGGTCATGTTTTTTAGGTTATGGCAAAGAAGCAATGGTGGCAAGAGGCTGAGTCCAGAGTGCGTGATTTGCACCACTTTTGTTAACATCCCACTTAGTGCAGGGGTCCCCTCACCAATGCTATCTTGTTGTTTAAGAGGACTGATCCAATTCAGTGAATGTCTGAATTAGAAAATAGTATTGAAGGAATAATTTTATAGGAATATATACTAAGGTGTAGCAAAATATGGTCCTGATAACTACTTTAAATATAATTTGTAATTAATCTATTGTTTATATGCAACAGGATTAAACTGATGTCACTGGAAGAATCCTTTAAAAGTTTGTTCTTTCAAATAATCTCAATGTCTCTCCCTGGGATCCATTTTTATATAGCACTTGCACAGAGTTCTGAGTGTCATGGTTATAGTTTGGTTGTTTGACATTTTTGTCTGTATGGTTTGATAAGAAAGCAAAAGTAAACATAAGCCCAGTTCATGTCTATTATCCTGAATTCCTTTTCAGTGGGATCTGAATTGAAGAGATTTTACCTTAGTAAAAGGTACCTGACGATAATGCACAGATGTAGTTCTGAATAAAGGAAAAACAAAGAAAGTAGTGAGAAGGGAGAGAAAAGCAGGGAAAGGGAATGGAGGAAGAAAAAGGTTAAGTAATCCAATACTGAGTGTTCAGAGCTTTCCATCCAATGGATGGAGTTGAGTCATCCATTCCAGGAAAATAAAACTTCTAATTCCAAATATATAGGAAACATTTTAGTCATTAATTTACATTCAAGTAACATTGAGAACCTAATATTCACCAAGTATTGTGCTAAGCACTGAAACAAAACCAAGAGCAGGATTATCAGGCCCCTTGTCCTCCAAGAGCCCTCGCTAGCGGGGAATATAAACACATAAAGCAGTAATGACGATCTGCAATACGTCAGGTTACGCTGGCTGCTGTAACAAACCACCCCCCACCAGATCTCAGTGACTTAATGTAGTTAATGTTGATTTCTAGTGTATGTAACAAAATGATGCAGGCGTTTCTGATCAGTTGGTAGGTTTTTGCCAAAAAGTGATCCAAGGACCTAGGTTCATTGCGTCTTGTGGCTTCAACATCTTCCGCACTTGGTTTCCAAAGTTACATTAAGAACACAACCAATATCAGGAATGGAAGAAGGGTTATGACCACAGATTCTACAAACATCAAAAAACACAAAATGAAGTAAAAATTTTGAATAGCCTTGTAGCTATTAAGTAAATTAAATCTATTATTTAAACCCTTCTCACAAACAAAACTCCAGGCCCAGAGGGTTTCACTGGTGAATTCTATCAAATATTTATGGAATAAATAATTCCAGTCTTAGACAAACTCTTTTAGAAAACAGAGGGAAAGGGAATACTTCCCAACTCATTTTATGAGACCAGCCTAACCTTAGTATCAAAACTAACTAAAGACATTATAAAAAAAGAAAATTAAAAAATTTCATCAGGCATTATATTCATTCCAGCCAGCTGGAAGAAAAGTGCACATATAATTTTACGTGAGAGGTTTTCTTATAGATCAGGCTGTATGTGGAATACACTACATCCACTCGTATTCCTTTTGATAGAACTCTAGCAAAAGAGGTAGTTGGTCTAGTTGTGTGCCCTCAAGAAGAAAAGAAATGAGATCTGGTGAAGCTAACAACATAATGTGATAAATACTGTAAGAAAAATATATACAGAATGCAGCTCTAGCACAAAGAAAAGACTGTGACTGGAAGAATGAATGAATTAATGAATCAGCAGTTAACTACTGATTCAAGCCTCCTTAAAATTGCCTCTACCTAGCTCCAGATGAGATAGTAACCGTACCAGTAGAAACACTGATTTACAAATCACTAATGGGCTGTTTCAGTGTTAACTTGTGGCTAAAACACTGGGTGTGCATTTGCTTTCTGTGGGACTTGGCAGCCAGCCTGGCCTAGAATTAAATGTCACAGTTCCAGTTCCACGTTCAGTTAGTGGTATTCTTCTGTAGTCATGTTGCCTACCAGCCCCCAAATTTGGCTTCCTTTTTGTTTCTTTGAGAGGGTGGGAACAAGAGGAAGTGGGGATCTCCAGAAATACATTCTAGTTGAATTTTATAACAAACACTGTGTGGTCTCCTTGTATATATAAAAAGTTGGTAGAATTTGTCTTAAAAGCTAGAAAACTGTCTCATTTAAATGTATGCCACATGCCTCCCTGCTTATTAATTCTCTTCTATTTTCTGTAAATCTGTTTTCCCTTACTTCCATTCTCTGTGCTACTATTTTTCTTGCCTCAGTTCCTGACCTACCACCATATATTCTGTTGCCCTCTGATGAACAGAAGGGAAGAAATGCCTGCTAGCAGTTTCCGAGCATGGCTCAATCCAGATTGCCATTCTCTGAAAATCAGAATTGTTGTTTCCTTCAAACACCAGTAGCACCATATCAAGAGAAAGTATATGATTATAGTAAAGAAACCTGGCTATTTAAATAAAATGAAGTTCAATGATATCTGCCATGTCCTTACATCTCCTTTATAATTTCCTCAGTCATCTGATTGCATCTGCAAAAGCATAATGAGTTAGAAGTTTTACCAGTTTTCCCCATTCACCACTACTGCCACTTCCACCCTAAACATCTCTCAGTCACAGCTTCCCTGAGATCTTGCAACCATTCCTACTACACAAGCAGAACTAAGCACCTTGAAGGGTCAAGGCTGGTGGCAGAAGAATAACCTTCCAGCTACCCCTTATGTTTTTTTCCTGGTGGTGAGTCTACCTTGCTTCATGAGACGCCTTGTGTTCAAAATCAACAGTTTAGTTTTAAACTTGTATTTTGTTGCTCCATGGAGCAAAAGAGGTAGGGAAAGTTAGTCTAGCTGTGTGCTCTCAAGAAGAAAAGATATGAGATCTGGTGAAGCTCCATGGAGCAAAAAAATACTGGTTTAAAACTTAACTGTCGATTTTGAACACAGGGCATTCAAATATTAGGTTCTTCCATTCAGCTAAAATGTAAGTTCCTTGGGGACAAGTCATGTCTACTGTTGATTTCACATTTCTATAGCCCTCCTCACTGCCTTGCACATAATAGGCACTCAATAAATATATGTTGGTTTGACTTAGGTGAAACAAGGATATAGTCACTAGTTACAAGGCAAACATTCCTAAGAAAGAAAACACTATATACCTTTCGCATCACTGAATACCTGCATGTGAATGGTGTTTCTTGTTAGGATGTTTGGATTAGGACTAACAGAGAGAAGACCCAGAAGTAAGCTCAATACTGAGAAGAGGTGGTGGAGAAAAAGGGAACCCTTCCCCAAGTGGGAGAAATGGAAAGTTGAAGAAGGTTGGGAGTGTTCTTTGCACTGATTGTAGGACTATCAGAGTTCAAAGAACAAATTGGTCCTTAACGGCTAGAGTGGCCAGAAAAGGCTTTGTGGGAGGAGGAAAATGGAAGCTAAACCTTGAGGAAATGTGATCTGATTAGGTGGAAAAGTCAAAGAGAATTTGCTGCTGTTGTTGTTGTTGTTGTTGGAACAGCACAGCCAAGCAAGACAAGGAAGAATGCTGGAGTTTTGATAAATCGAGATCTTGAAGAGAATGGAGTTGGCTTAGGCTAAAAATGTTGAAAAATTTTGGGAAATATTGTGGGACAGTTATCATGAGGTCTATTTATGGGGAGTTTTGAAAGACAGGCATCAGAATAGGAAGCCATTATAGATTTTCATGTTCTGGAAGGTCCTAATGAAAGTGTTATTTGGGGAATATTCCCAGACATAAGGAACTGTGACTTTACCTCTACCTCTAATATTGCTCACTATTTTCATATGCAGTTTTCTTGTGAGAGAAAGTGTAGTTTGATCTGTCAGGGTCCTGATCTTTGTAAGCTCAACCTGAGCCAGAGACCTTACTGATCTTTCTCTCCTCTTGGCCTCCGGACTAACCTGTTCCACACAGTCCAGTGTAACTTTTAGAGCACTCCACAGCTTAACATACTTATTCATTATTTGTGCAGGGTTCTTTTTCTCATTTTACAGTACCTGGGCAAGTAGATGAAGTCCAGGTTAAAAATTCTAATATAGCTATGAGAAGATTCCTTAGCTATTGACATACTAGTGCTGTCCAAAAAATGCACCAGCCACTGCGATAAAAGGACAGCTAACCTATCATAAGAATGTTAATCACAAAGAAGTGACATCTGGGGCTTCAGAAGGTAGATCCTCAGAAACTTTACCATTCTACCGAGGCCTCTTAGAACATCTGCTCTGGGAACTCACCCACCATGCTCTGAGGAAGCCCAAGTCAAAGGGCCCATTTGGAGAGAAACCAAGGACAGTGAACAGCCCCAGTGGAGCACAAACCTGCCAGCCATGTGAGAGCAATTTTGGAAGCATATTCTCCAGCCTCATTTAGGCCAACATAGCTGACACTATGTGATGAGCAGAGACAAGCTTTCCTCACCAAGCTCAGCTCAAACAATAGACTTATGAGTAAAAATTAGTGATTGTTGTTTTAAGTCACCAAGTCTTGTGGTAGTTTGATATATAGCAACACATAACCATAATACATGTGTGAAAATCAACTTTGTCTACTCTCACACAATTTATACACAAACCACTAACTACCCTGAAATTTCTGCTAATGTGCTTATTCCCGGTGAATATGCATGCATGCGTGCATGCGTGTGTGCATCTGTGTGTCTGTGTGAGCATGGTGCCATAGGTTGCCACTGTATATCAGGTAAGATTGGCAAGCCCTTTGCAGACTTCCCTAAGGAGCCCATATGTCACAGTCCCAAGATTCACTGTATGCTAATTTATTAATCAGATAACAATCAGTGTCTCAGTGTGACACCTAAATGTCTTATTCCTGTTAAAAACCTATGCTTCTTTTAAAAAGTGAAGCCAATGAGAACTTCTGGCATGATGGCAATCTTTAGAGAAGATATATTTCTTTTAGTTGGGAAATCTTAAATTTCAGGACATGAACAGCTTTCTTTTGAATCCATACTTAAAGCTGACTCGAGACCCTGGAGTTTAGGCCACATAACCATCACTTGTCAACTAAAAACTGACCCCTCTTATCTTATATACAGCTAAGGGTTGAGATTCCCTCATGGGAGGAGTCGGGGCAGGAATATGGGGCCGCAAAGGCAACAGGTAAGTTTGTGGCTATTTCTCCTTTAGACCAGTGCTTTGGCAACTTTAATGTGCATACAAATCACCTGAGAATGTTGTTAAAACACATATTCTTCTTCAGTTGGTCAGAGATGGAGCCTGAGCTTTTATATTTCTAACCAAATCTTGAGTGGTGGCCAATGCCACTGGTCTGTGGGCCACACTTTAAATAGCAAGATTTTGACCATCATCACTAACAGCAGGCCTTCAGTGCCTCTTACATGTAACTCCCTCTAAAGACTGAGCCTGGAAAACTAGTCTCACCACCCCATCACCACCTTTTCTACCACCATCCTTTCAACTATCACTACCATCCCCATGACTACTACTCTCATCACCAACTATATCTACACCATCATCAACACCTCTACCACCACCTTCAACACGATCATCAGCACCACCAGACCACTACCACCTCTAAACTCAAAATTGTTCACTGTAGACCATCAGAATTACTTAAGCAATAGATTTGTTACTTTTTCAAATAGACTCTTTCTTGGCATTCAAGAGATGATTCAACCAACGGATGTGAGCACTGAAATCAAAGACTTTGATCTCCAGTCAAACACTAATGATTATAATAACTGAAGGTTGGTAGTTCATCAAGCAGTCATAATACTAGGGAGCACCAGCTCCTTCTGAAATATGGAGGCCCATTTGATCAAAACAGCTGAAGAAGAGAATAGGATCCAAGAGCAAGACAAATCCTAATGAAAATACCCAGGCTACCAAGAGACATCTGCCAAAATAGCTGCCTTTACATATGCACATTTGGACCTGAAGATGAATTCATACGCTTGGAAGCATTAAAAAAAATGTAACTAGGTGGGCTTAGCTTACAGCTGAAACAGGTAACTCCTCTGTTACCTAAAATTAGAAACAGAAAACTGGAATTTCCTTCTAGTCATTCTTTCTTCTCTAAAAAGATCTGTGGGATAAGCTGCCAAATGTGCTTAACCTCTGTGTCCACCAAACTTGAATCCCTGGTGAATATAATTTTTATTTGAGAAACAAGAAATCCACCCAACCAGTAGCAGCATAAAGTTCAAAAACATCTGCACTGCTAGGTAAAGATGATCTGTATACATAATGTGGGCAGCGACGATTTCCTTTACTAAGCTTCCGAAATGGGAGAGGCTGGGAAGGCAGCATCTCAGCAGGTAGATGTGAACCTTCTGGGGTTTCAGAAGTGATTACAACGAAGTTCTCTTATTGCTTGTGTGTTGTATTAAGTAGATCCCATTTGAGTCTAAAATCACATGCAATGTTTAAATGTTATTTCTGTAAGCTATACAAAACTATAATCTTCCAGTGAAGAAAAAAAAGAGGCTGTCAAATAAAAGATATGAAATGAGATCGTTCCCTTTCTTTGTGAGACAGATGTTATTTTTGGCTCTTCTGTATAATGCGTTCCATATTATACTCTCTTTTTAACCAAACACTAGGACTAGTACATGCTTGCACACAGTGCACCAAAGCCATTCTCAGGAAAACTTCTTTTTATTAACACTGACAACTTTTTCGGTTCCCAGTACAAAAACCTCAAGTTGTAGGCTACAAACAGTACCCATGATGCCAAGGCAGGACTTTTTTTTTCATCCAGCAAATATATTCCTGCCATAGAAATAAAGCTGTACATTCTCCCTCAGAACCTGCTCCGAGGTTTGACAAATGATTTTTTTCTCTTATCTATCTTGTAAAGCTCTTGTCCTTTTATGCTGATAGATTTTTATAAGATCTGAGTTTTCTTTATCAGCCTCTGCAGAAAAATGTAATAAGAGAAGATAGTAAAGATGGCACAAACTTACACAGAAAAAAAACAGACTCCATCACACCAACTGGCTAGTCAACTTGTATTTATCTCCAAAGAGTTTGATGCTGAGTAAATATCAGCTGCAACTAATTAGCTCCAGGCCCAAAAAAAAAAAAAAATCCATATTGAACTGAGATGACAAGAATGCAACCAGAAATGAATAAAATGTCCTGGTTGGAAGCAGACGGAAGTTTTGCCAACCAGTATGCGCAGAGGGAGAAACAAATGGTTATTATTAGGCTGATTTAATTTTCCATTATTCCTCATGATGGAGAAGCTGATATTCGTTTAAATAATTTGACCTCAGCCAACTGCTACAGCTTTCTTGGTTTGCCGAGGTATTTCTTCTATTTTGCACTTTTTAAAGATGGCCTCTTGCCCTTCCAGAGCCTGGGGCCATTGCAGGCTAAGATAAAAAGTTAGCAGCTATTCCTTGAAGAGAGGAAAGGCTGAACATGTGGACTGCATCACTGCTGTCCTTAAAGTTTGACGCTCTTCACTGTGGCTGACACAAGGTGTGAGGAAGGAGTTACAGTGGCAGCACCTGGGATTTAGTGAAGCCACAGGCGTCCCTGTTTCAAAGAACATGTGAGAGTCAGGAGATTTCTGAGACCACACTTGAATTGCTCTTTCCCACAAAGCACAAGTGGTGGTAGTAAGGACCCAACAGGCAAACATTCTCTCCCAAATCCACTGGGAGCATAGTCAGAAAGGAAAGGGAGTGAACTAGCCAAGAGCTTCACTACTATTTCCCTTCAGTCTCCCCGACCTTGGGGTCCAGTTCCCACCCATCTCAGTACAGGCTGGTTACCATGAAGCAGGGTGGAGTGGGGTGCCAACCTCCTCCTCATTCCCTCCAGTACAACCCTGCCAGGAGGGGAGCCATTGGGCTTGCTGTGATCTTGGAAAGGCTCTGCTACTGCAAGCAGGCCAGGCTTTCTCGCTGTGGGTCAGGCCCTGCCCATGTTCCTTCAGCCCATTTGAAGGTCATTTGAAGCTTCAGTGGACAGTTCCCAGATAGGCCCAAGCTTCCTTCCTCAAGCCCCTGCATCTCTCTGTGTGTAAGGTTTTTCTCCGGACTCAGGAGCACACTTGGTTTTCACAACCAGTGAGGCATGGAGGCTGGTGAATGAATACCTTGGTGTTCTTACTCCTTGATGGAAAACCTCAATCCTTGGTGTGTTCCACCCAGACCCTCAGAAGGCCTGCAAGAAGACTAACTGCGTAAGTGGCAACACGCCATTAATGTTCCTTTTATTTGCATTTCTCCCCTGTTTGTCTCTTCCCATTCTGTATCCTCTTGGGATGACCTCCCAAATAAACTGATGACACCCAAATCCTCGTCTCAGAGTTGCTTCACAGGGAAATCTAAAGTAAAACACCTGCTCTAAGCAATTCCCTGTTACATAAAGTTACTCAGGATGAGAATCTGGTATCCAGATCACACCCAACCACATGGTAAAATGTTCCCAGAGTATCAGCAGTACAGTGGCCTACTGAGGTCTCAGAGATCATCTCTAACCATAGGGCTGATTTCCAAAGATTGGAAACATGTATTCATTAAACAAATATTTATCAAAGGCATTGTAAGTTGGCCTAAACCATTTTGCATGCACAACTATTATGTCCTTTTTGGTAGTTCTCAGTAGCAGGCTGTACTTAGAAGGGGAAGGTTAGTTGTTCCCCCAACTTCTCTGCCTCCAGACTACTTGTTACCTAGCCTTTTAGTGAAACCTTATTTGGTTAAGCCACTGCATTTGTGCTTCTATTACATACTAAAATACAATCCCCCATACCGCACTACGTATCAGTGATTTCCCCCCAAGAGAACAGACCTGCTGAGAGAAAAACACGTCGGAATTAGGGTAGGGGCATTCCTACATCCATTGTTTTATTCACAAACACTACAAAAAAAAAATCCTACAAAAGCCTCCTGACTAGTAGGACTGTTCCAAAGATGGAGGTGAGAAAGGTCTCTGTTTAAATTTAGTGTACAGATTTAAAGTACTTGAAGACAGTGAATTTGATTATTTCTCAGGCTCCTTTAAAACCCAGGAATTCTACATTCAGATCATTTTAGCTAATTAGTTATCAGTACCTGGGAGATATAAGGTCACGAGACTACTAATTCAGATGGGGGAAGAAGTGGTAAGAATTTATGTTCCCATCCTACATCAGTGGGATCAAAGTGGGAAGTGTTAGGTACTTCACTCGTACTAAAAGAGCTGGGAATGTGACCACATGCAACAGTGACCTTCACAAATGTTCCTAGGGCCTATTGTTTTATAGAGCAAGAAGTGGAGGTGAGACACAACATACCTAGGAAAAAAACAAAAGCAAGAGTGCCCACCTCACCTCAGCATGTACGGCCACACTGGCAGGGCTTCACAGACTGAAGCAATGCACATTCCTCCCTTGGGCCTCCCCCACAAAAGAAATGGGGAACTTTGGGAG
Source organism: Colobus angolensis palliatus (assembly GCF_000951035.1). NCBI lineage: Eukaryota > Metazoa > Chordata > Mammalia > Primates > Cercopithecidae > Colobus > Colobus angolensis. The sequence continues at coordinate 3,509,972 of NW_012115489.1, read as the reverse complement.
GCTGAGGCTGGCAGATCATGAGTTCAGGAGATCGAGACCATCTTGGCTAACATAGTGAAACCCCCAACTCTACTAAAAATACAAAAAATTAGCCAGGTGTGGTGGCATGTGCCTGTAGTCCCAGCTACTTGAGAGGCTGAGGCAGCAGAATCACTTGAATCTGAGAAGTGGAGGTTGTAGTGAGCCGAGATCACACCACTGCACTGCAGCCTGGGTGACAGAGTGAGACTCCATCTCAAAAAAAAAGAAATGGGAAAGTCCATGGAATTCTTCTGTTTATAAGTACTGGATTTTTGATAGTAGGTTCAGAAAGGGTCTAGATTGCTGAGATTTGTACACAATCTCTAGTGTGTACAGTTCCACAGGCTGTATTCACATTTCCTAACGTGGCATGTGTAGCATTTAATAGAGTAAACCAATAAATGCCACCTGCTACAAGCATATGAAATATGTTAAGTACAGGAGGCAGGGCCTCTGAGCAGAGATGTAAAGGATGTCCACTGGGTTTCAGCATTAGTAACTGAGGTTGATGGGGTGGGGTTGGAAGGAGGAAGGACGGACACAGAGGGAAAGGCTGGAAGACAAAACCAGAATGCAAAGGCCTTTGCAAAAAAACAAAAAAAAAGGCTTTTGGTTTTACAGAGTAATTCCACTGTTACTTATTTTTAAATTTCTGCATTATTAATTCTCACTTTTATCTTCATTAATTCCATCACCCCACATTCTTTTAGTTTATTTTTCTCAGATGTATTCCAGTGTCTTGATTTCAAAGATTAGTTCATTTATTTTTTGTCTTCCTTGTTTTTCCTGATAAATATAATTATGATAATAAATATTTCTCCAAATACTGTCTTGGCCATACCATTGGTTCTAACATGGTGTACTTGCTAAATTGTTTTTTATTTCCTCTTTAACCCAAGTGTCACAAAGAAGTGATTTTTTTTTTAATTTCGAAGAGTATAGTTGACTTTTGTTTTGTTTTTGCTGTTTCTTCTGTATTTCTAATTTTAATTAATCATGAGCAGTGAATGTTGCCCATGTGATTTCTTTTTTAAAATTTGTTAACATTTTATAATATATGATCATTTTCTGAATGTTTAATGTGCTTTTGAAAAAAAATGGATGCTGTTTGTTGACTACATATGTATGTCAAATTTATCCATTGTGTATTCAAATCCCACACATCTGTATTTATCTTTAGTGTACTTGATTTATTAATTTTAAAACATGTATGTTAAAGTTCATTGTGATAGTAGAGCCATCCATTTATCCTCATATTTTCTATGTGGTTTTGCTCTCTATATTTAGAAGCTATGTTGTCAGAGTAATGAAGGCTCATTTGATTGGCATAACCTTCTATCACTCTGAAACATTTTTCTTTGGCCTTCTTAATAATATCTGCCTTGAATTTCCTTTTGTCTGATAATAGTATTGCCAAATTTGTTCTATTTTGGTTAGCATTTTCCTTTTTATATGTTTTTCCATTCCTTTCATTTCAACCTCTGTATGGCTTCAGCCTACTTGGAGACAGCAGGACATGCCGTTCAGGGCAGTGTGACCCCTAGCCTGTCTACTGTGATTTGGGTGAGGAACAGAATGTGCTATTCCTCAGAGCAGGCATTCAGTCAGTCTCCTGATGTTGGGCTCATTGGTTCACCTGGTGTCATGGTCACCAAAGGCCCCATCTAGCCTCTGCTCACTGACTGTTCCTGCCTAAAAGCAGACACATTGGTTGCTGATTGCTGGGCATGAAAGAAATAGAGGAGAGGGAGGATGCAGATGGTCAGTGAACCTAGATTCTTCTACTGCAGAACACCAAATAATCACCCAGTCAGTTGCTCCAGGCGACTTCTTGCCAGACGTCTGGAAGCCACAAATTTCTGAACTAGAAGCATCCCTGGAGCCCTGCACACTTGTAGATGTTCTCTCCTGTAAGAGTATTGGGTTGTGATTTCCTTCTTCAATCTGATCCCAACTATTTTCCAGCTTTCTGAAATTCATCAAATTTTTGGCCAACTGACACTCCTTTTTTGTTTTCCAACATGATTTTAAAGACAGTATTTTTCCAATTTCTAGGAATTTGGGGTGAGAGGGAGAGGTTGTAAGGCTACCTATAATACTTGTTTTGTCTTTTCAATTATTTCTTTAGGCCAGATTGCCAAAAATGAGATTCTGGGGCAAAGCATATAAACATTTTTAGAGACCTTGACATATTGCCATATTCCTTTCTACAGGATTATAATAATTTATACCACTATCAGCAGTTCCCTCATTAGAAATTTTGCTCATTGTTTAGAACAGAAAGAGAAGTTATATTTCAAGTAGTCTAATGGTAAAAGGTTTTTTTGAACAGTTTTATAAAGGTATAATTGACGTACAACAAACTGTACCTATTTAAAGTGTATGACTTGATAAGTTTTGACATATGTTTACACCTGTGAAATCCTCAGCACAACCAAGAGAGGTAACATATTCAATAATCCTACAAGTTTCCTTATATCCTTTTACAGTTCCTCCTTCCCACCCCACCTGCCTCACTCTGTCAAATTCTAGGTAACCATTGATTTAATTTGTGTCACTGTTGAATAATTTGTACTTTCTAGAATTTTATATAAATTAAATACTATAGTATATACACTATTTTTCTGGTCTTTCACTCAGCATGATTGTTTTGAAATTTATCCATGTTGTTCCATGTATCAATTGTTATTCCTGCTTATTGATGAGTAGTATTTTACTGTAAGAATATACCACCATTTATCTACTAACTCTTCTTTCTCTGACTTGGGTTCATTTCTTTTTTATTTAAAAATTTTTATTGTGGTAAAAAACACATAACATAAAATTTACCATCTTAAACATTTTTAAGTGTACAGCTCAGTATTGTTAAGTATATTTACATTGTTGTGAAATAGATCTCCAGAACTTCATCTTGCAAATGTGAAATTCTAAACCCATTAAAAAACAATCTTCCTTTTGTTCCCAGATCCTGGTGACCATCATTTTACCTTCTGTTTTTATAATTTGACTATTTTAGTGCCTCATATAAGTAGAATCATACAGTATTTGCCCTTTTATGACTGGCCTATTTCACTTAGCACAGTGTCCTCAAGGTTTATCCATGTTGCAGCTTGTGACAGGATTTCCTTCCTTTTTAAGGCTGAAAAATATTCTAATGTATGTGTGTGCCACATTCTGTTTATCCATTCATTTATCAATGGCTATTTAGGTTTCTTCACCTCTTGGCTATTGTGAATAATGTAGCTATAAACATGGCTGTGCAAATATCTCTTCAAGACTCTACTGTCAATTCTTTTGAATATATTCCCAGAAGTGGAATTGATGGATCATATAGTAATTATATTTTTAATTTTTTGAGGAACCTCTATACTGTTTTCCATAGTAGTTGCACCATGTTACAATCACACAAACAAGGCACAAGTGTTCCAGTTTCTCCATATCCTCACCAACACTTGTTAGTTTCTGTTTTTGTTTTTTTTTTTTTTTGATAGTAGTCATATTGAGTGTGAGACAATATCTCACTTTGGCTTATTTCTCTGATGATTAGTGATGTTGAGCATCTTTTCATATGTTCATTGGCTACTTGTATCATCTTTTGAGAAATCTCTCTCCAAGTTCTTTGCCCAGAATGGGTAATTTCTTTTTAAGAATTTCAAACTTACAGAAAATTTGCCAGAATGGACAAAAAACACCCATATATCCTTTACCCAGATTGACCTACTATCCACATTTTGCTTGATTTGTTTTGTAATTTGTGTGCTTTCTTTACATATGTATTTTCCTTAACTCTTTGAGAGTAAGTTTCATGCACCCTTAAGTTTCACTCTCCAGCAATATCTTGTAAGTATAAGATCATTCTCCTATACAACTATTATACAGCCATCATCTTGGATTAATTATTTTTTATGATTCCATTTGACCTTCTTCATTGGATTTTTAGCTATAAATCTTTGGTTTATTATTTTAGTGGTTGCTTTAGGATATAGTGTACTTCTTTATCATAATCTACCTTCAAGTGATATTATACCATCTCAAGTACTGCATAAGAACCCTAACAATGACATACTTCCATGTTTCACTTTTGGCCTTTGAGCTACTGCTGTCACATTACCTTTACATATTTTATGTGTAATGGCATTATTATTTTTCACAATTTTCTTTAGAAAAGATTAACAATAAAGGAGAAATTCTTCCATATTTATTCATGTAATTACAACTGGTGCTCTTCATTCCTTGGTGTAGATCCATCTGGTATCACTTTCCATCTGAAGGACTTTAACATTTCTTGTTGTGAAGTTCTGCTGGTAATGAATGCTTTCAGCTTCCATCTGAAGATGTCTATTTGTTTTCATTTTCTGCTGAGACCAGCTCAGTCGGGGAGACCCTAACCCAGCAGTGCTAGAGGAATTAAAGACACACACACAGAAATATAGAGGTGTGGAGTGGAAAATCAGGGGTCTCACAGCCTTCAGAGTTGAGAGTCTCGAACAGAGATTTACCCACATATTTACTGACAGCAAGCCAGTGATAAGCATTGTTTCTATAGATTATAGATTAACTAAAAGTATTCCTTATGGGAAACAAAGGCATGGGCCAAAATAAAGGGATGGGTTTATCTGCAGCAGGAGCGTGTCCTTAAGGCACAGATCGCTCATGCTATTGTTTGTGGTTTAAGAACGCCTTTAAGTGGTTTTCTGCCCTGGGTGGGCTAGGCGTTCCTTGTCCTCATTCTGGTAAACCCACAACCTTCCAGCATGGGTGTCATGGCCACCACGAACATGTCACAGTGCTGCAGAGATTTTGTTTATGGCCAGTTTTGGGAACAGTTTATGGCCAGATTTTAGAGGCCAATTCCCAACAATTTTCAAAGGGTATTTTTACTAGGTATAGAATTCAAGGTTGACAGCTTTTTTTCTCAGTACTTTAAAGATGTTCCACTGTCTTCTCACTTGCATTGTTACTGATGAGAAATCAGCTGTTATTCTTCTTTGTTCCTCTGTATTTAAGCCTCTTTTCTCTGGCTGCTCTTAGGATTTTTCTCTTTATTGATGATTTTTGACAATGTAATTCTGATGTGCCTTTGTGTAATTTTTTTTCAAATTTATACTCTCATAGTTCTGGAGGCTAGAAGTACCAATATTAAGGGTGCTGGTGGGGCTAGGCTCCCACTGAAACCTCTAGGGTATAATCCTTCCTTGCCTCATCCAGCTTCTGGTGGCACGTGGTATTCCTTGACTTTGGCAGCATAACTCCAACCTCTACCACACTGCCATCTTCCCGTCTGTGTCTGTGTTTTCACATGATATTCTCCTCTCTTTGTGTTTCCCTTCTCTCTCATAAGGACACCAGTCATATTGGATTAATGATTCACTTTACTCCAGGTTGGCCTCATCTTAATTTACGTTAGTTATATCTGCAAAGACCCTATTTCCAAATAAGGTCACATTCACAAGGGCCACAGGTTAGGGCTTCAACATATCTTTTTGTGAGGCACATTTCGACCCATAATATCTAAGAATACATTACCATACATCACAAAAGGGAGTTTTGTGGGTGTGATTAGGTTAAGGATCTTGAGATGGGAAGAGTATCCAGCCTTATCTAGTGAAACCAGTGTAATCACAAGGGTCCTTCTAAGAGGGAGGCAAGAGGTCAGAGTCTGAAAAGGAGACGTGACAGTGGAAAAAGAAATTAGAGCGATGCAGACACAAGCCAAGGATGCCACACAGCCTTGAAAGGCTAGGATAGGCAAAGGACAGATTCGCCTCTAGAGCCTGTAAAAGGAATGTAACTATGCTGAACTTACATGCTGACTAGCTTGTAAGAACCATATCAGCCTTCTGAACTCCAGAACTATACGATAATGAATTTGTGTTGTTTTAAGTCACTACATTTTTGGTATAGCAACAACAGGAAACTAATACATGTGGGTTTATAGTTTGTATCAAATATGGAAAATTTTCAGCCATTATTTCTTCAAATACTTTCTGTTCTTCTCTCTTTTCTCTTCTAATAATACTCCAATTCCATACATATGAGGCCTCCAAGTTGTCCCATAGCTCACTGATCCTCTGCTTATTTTTTAAAATTCTTCTTTCTCTGTGTGTTTTACTTTTGGTAGTTTCTATTGCTATGTCTTCAAATTCACTAATCTTTTTCTTCTGCAATGTCTAATTGCCATTAATCTCATGTAACATATTTTTCACCTTTGACATTATAGCTTTCACCTCCAGCAGTTTGATGTGAACCTTTTTTTCTCTTTTTAATATCTTCCATGTCTCTACTTTATTTTTTAAACGTGGAATATAGTTATAATGAATGTCCTTGTTTACTAATTCTAACATCTCTATAAATTATAGGTTGCCTTTAATTTTTTTTCCTCATTGTGGTTTATATTTTCCTGCTTTTTTCCATGCCTGGCAATTTTTTATTGGATTGTAGTCATTATAAACTGCACCATGTTTGTTACTGGACATTTTTGTATTCCTATAAATATTTTAAGTGTTATTCTGAGATACAGTTAAATTACAAAGAAACAGTTTGGTCCTTTTTGTTATTGCTTTCAAGTCTTGTTAGGCAGGACTAGAGCAGTGTTTAGCTTAAGGCTATTTCCCTCCACTGAGACAAGACTTTTCTAAGTAATCTACCCAATGCTTCCTGAATTGTAAGGTTTTCCAGTCTGGCTGGTGGGAACAGGCACTATTCCAGGCCCAGTGTAAGTACCAGATGTCATTCTTTCTAACTCTTTTGGGTGGTTATTTCCCTAGCCTCTGTTCATTTCCTCATATGCATGGGCTAATGTCTACTGTCTTGAAAACTGTTACAGTCACGAGTGCTTAATGATCATGGAAATACCTTCTGAGAAATGAGCCATCAGGTGACTTCATCGTTGTGTAAACATCATAGTGTACTTACACAAACCTAGACAATATAGCCTACTACATACCTAGTCTATGTGGTATAACCTATTGCTCCTACGCTACAAACCTGTACAGTATGTCACTGTACTAAATACTTCAGGCAACTGTAACACAGTGGTAAGTATTTATGTATCTAAACATATCTAACATAGAAAAGGTACTATAAAAACACTTTATAAAAGATAAAAAATGGCAAACCTGTTAGGACACTTATCATGAATGGAAATTGCATGACAAGAAGTTGCTCTGGTTTAGTCAGTAAGTGGTGAGTAAACATGAAGGCCTCAGACACTACTGTACACTACCATCGACTTTAGAAACACTGTGCACTGAGGCTACACTGAGTTTATTTTTTAAATAGTTTTCATTTTTAATAATAAATTAACCTTGGCTTGTTGTAACTTTATTTCATAAACTTTTAAATTTTTTTAACTTCTTTTGTATTAACATGTAGTTTAAAACACAAACATTGTGCCAGGCATGGTGGCCCATGCCTGTAATCCTAGCACTTTGGGAGGTTGAGGTGGGCAGATCACCTGAGTTCAGGAGTTTAAGACCAGCCTGACCAACATGGAGAAATCCCGTCTCCACTAAAAATACAAAATTAGCCGGGCATGGTGGTACATACCTGTAATCCCAGCTACTCAGGAGGCTGAGGCAGGACAATCACTTAAACCTGGGAGGCAGAGGTTGCAGTGAGCCGAGATCGTGCCATTGCACTCCAACCTGGGTGATAAGAGTGAAATTCCATCTCAAAAAAAAAAAAAGACCACAAACATTGTATAGCTATACCAAAATATTTTCTTTCTTTATATTCTTATTTTATAAGCTTTATTTACTTTAAAATTTTTGTATTGTTTTTACTTTTTAAATTTTTTGTTAAAAACTAAGACACAAACACACATTAGCCTAGGCCTACAAAGGGTCAGGATTATCAGTATAACAGTCTTCAATCTCCACATCTTGTCCCACTGGAAAGTCTTCAAGGACAATTAACATGCATGGAACTGTCATCTCCTATGATAACAATGCCTTCTTCTGGAACACCTTCTAAAGGACCAGCTGTTTTACAGTTAACTTTTTTTTATAAGTAGAAGGAGTACACTCTAAAACTCTATAAAGACCTCTATAATGAGTATAATACAATAAACCAGTAACATAATTTATTATCAAGTATTATGTATTCTACATAACTTTATATTCTAGACTTTTATGCAACTGGTAGTGCAGTAAGTTTGTTTACATCAGCATCAACACAAACCTGTGAGTAATACATTGCACTATGACATTATGAACGATGTCACCAGGTCATCGGAATTTTTCAGCTCTATTATATTCTATGAGACCACCGTCATATATGTGGTCCATCATTGACTGAAATGTCATTATGTGGCTCACGACTATATTTTATATATTATGTGTTTGTTTTAGGTAGAAGGATAAATCTAGTCTCTTTTTATACTATCTTGACAGAAGTAAAGCTAAACTTTTTTAGCATGAGAAGCTTTTTTTTCAAATAACTCCACTATTTGACACAGATAAAAAGCAAAGCTTCTGTGATTGAGAGTAAGAGAAGGGATTGCTAGCTTGAGGAGACCCGCCTATGTAGCTGTTTCTTTGACGCACTCAGTAATTCCTAAGGGTTCTCCCCTGATCCTTAGAGATTCACAGGGCCCAATTTGAAAACCACTATATCTAGTCAAATCCCTCCTTTTTGATATTTGATAAAACTGAGAACCAGAATGGTTATGTAACTTGCCCAAGGTCACACAGTTAAAACCTAGATTGTAAGATGAAAGAGAGTAATAACTGCACACAAGTAAAGACCTCAAGAATGGCAGCAATTATTACTAGGTCTGTCCTTGTATTTCAAATTTCTAAAAGTCTGTGATAGTAACAGGAGAAGAGAGAAAAACTGTGTTTTTATAGAAAGGTTCTGGCAATAAAGGACACAGTTTCACCTTCTCTTATAAGCCAGGGTCTTTTCCTGAGGCCCCATCTCCTGAGGAAGGTCCTCATGTTCCCAGCTCAGCTCCCAGGAAAAACTTATATAAGTGCCTCAGGGCTGAAGACTAGAACCCAGGTTCCTGAATCACAGGCAAGTGTCTAATCCACTGCACCCCATCACCTCCCTTCATTGGTAAAATTCAAAAATCCAGTGAAACATTAATCTTTGCTAACCACCAAATATTTTAAAAAGATTCACCTGGAACTGTGTTTGCAATTTTGGCAAAATTTCCTGGGAGCACAGAAAGAGGTCTCAATCTCTCACTAAAACATTGCCTGGAACTTCATGTAGTGGAGTGTGGTGTGGTGGTGTTTAGGAAGCAAGCTAGAAAGAAGAGATTGATCAAATAGGAGTCTAGGCTCCCACTGAAAACCACAAAACAGGAAGGACATGGGTGCCAAGAGTGTCTAACTCAGATGCTGACACACTGGATGAGTCTGGATTTGCCACTCAAAGAATCTCAAACTCCTTGATTTAAGTAGTATTCATAGAACTTGTTCCTGCTTGCTTTCTAGAGAATCTGCGAGCTATAACCATATTTGAAAACAATTTGTAAATTACTAAGAGCTCCTTGGAGATAGGATGATATATAAATATATGTATTACTGTTATGCTAACCACAATTAAGTATGGTTAACCATACTTAAGAATGCTAACCATACTTAAATGTTTACAAAATAACTTTAAGAGAGATTATCTGCAAAATTTTTAGTGTCTTCTTCAATGAATTTTCCAAACTATAGAGAAGTTAATTACCCTGTGGTCTTGATATATTTCAATCTACTAGAGTTCAAAACTTGGAATACATTTAGAACTATTTTCATATCAGTGAGAACTGAAAGAATTTCAACATAACATTGCTATTGTTACACCATCACATCACAGCATGTCCTCAGAGGCAACACCAATAAGGAGAATTAAGTATCTTTCCTGAGGATTCGGTCTTGTCATTTTGCCTAATTCTAGAAGAAAAAATTACCAATTAATTTGATTCATATTTTTGATCCAATTGGTATATATATATACACACACACACACATTTGCAAGTTCAGCCCTCAAAAGATGGTTCATTTTGTCTGAAGCTACCCTTTCAGATTAGGACAGCAAGATGTCATCAGATGAGTGGTAGCTTTGTGATTTGAACTGCAAGGCTGCTGTGCAAGGCTGCAGAGGTAGAAATGAGTCCTTGAAAATTGTGCTGTGTACGCCCTACTCCACAATACATAGTTGCCTTTATTCTACTTTAATACTAGAAGAAAACAATGAATCAGGAAAGGGAATATGGAAATTGAGCACATATGGAAATATAAAGAAGCCAGACACAGAATGCCTCCAAAATATATGTCTATACAGAAACAAATCTGTTATATATTCTAAATTTGTGTATCTACATACCAAATAGATTACATTTATCTATATAAACATATTACATTTACCCATATTAATAATAAATATTTAACACAAACACATTATATGGGTAAGTTTATTGAACCCCTAGTACTAGTCATATAACAGACAATCCATAAATATTTCAAATACATGAATGAAAATATACGTACACTCATAGCTGCATGCTGTGGCAATTAAATTAAGATGAACTGCTGCTAATTTTCATCAGTTTGACCATGGACTTTTGTTAATTTTCATCCAGTCAAAAATGCCCGGCAGGTTCAGAAGACTCCAGAAGAACCCATAACCTAGAGTTACAAGCATAGGTGTGACCAAAGTGTTTTCTAACCAGGACAAATCAACTGAATTCCCTATGACACGTACCTGAAACTATTTAATTCTAAAAAGTCTGTTCCTGAAACTCAAAGACAACTGTTTTGCTTTGTCCCTATTGTTACAGGTAAGGTCACGTTCTAAGAATGGTCATTATGGAATGGAGGAATGAATTATTTGTCTAAGAATCAGAAGGAAGAACTCCTTTTCCCACCCACCTTTGGAACTAACAAGCTGATGACACTTAGTCCAGTCCCTTCTCTGCAGACCTTAACTGCTTAATCTGTAAACTACATAGTTGGATTTAACTATCCACAAGGTTCCTTCAAGCTATGCAGAAATTTATTTATTGTATAATAAATAAAATTTATTATTTATTTAGATTTGACCCTGACGGTCAAATCAGTAAGGTTAATAAAATTAAAAATTATGACCAAAAGAAAATATGTTACAAATAAGTGCTAATATACTTGCCAATTAAATTTTATATTTAGTTCTGAGCAATCAGGGAAAAGTGAGAAATGTAAGTTTCACTACTTTCATTTTTGGAAAGGGAGAAGCTTTCCTTTTTCTTGACGAATTACCTTCTGTGGTACTAACCCGTGCCCTAATTGAGAAGATAAAATGTGACCCCAGCTTCACAGGATCATTCCCAGGCAAGAAACCCCTCCTCATACTTCTAGGTAAAGACTAAACATTCAGATGGCGCCATTTTTCGTAGGTAGTGCAATGTCATCATGAGGTCACTGGGTACCACACAATTGAGGAAATCAGAACCCAGAGACATTAAGTAATATTTCAGAGGCCACCCAGGTAGCCATGAACGGCAGAGAGATTAAATACTCAAGAGTTCCTGACCTGGAGGTCAGTGCCTGGTTTTAGGTAACACGCCCCGGGACAGACGCGGCCCTCTGTGCATGTGCGCAGAGCTGAGTGTCCTTGGAATGTGACAAGAGCTGCACAAAGCGCAAAAGAAGCTGAAAGGCAGCGATGCCCTGGGGTCTTCTGGGGCATGTGGGTGTTCCTTTCACTCCGCCCCATTCCTTTCACCACAGCTCAGTTTGAACTTGATGAATTAAGTGTGAAGTTTCCTTCCTGTTCAGTGTGGAGCGCTCTTCCAGGCTGGGCGCCCGCGGTCGGGAAGCATCAGCGCGTCTACAAGATGGCGCTGGGTGTGTGGGAGAGTCGCACCGGAGACGTTGAGCTAAGAAACCACAGCAGGTTAAGGACTGGGAAAACATCTGGCTCCAATGGAGACAGCGATGGCCTCCCACGAGCCCAGACACAACACAGGGCTGTCAGTTCCCCCTCTGAAGGCATTCTATCGCCCCCAGGAGGAGCCTCCAGGGACTGAGGTCACCAAAACACATATTAAGAATACATTTTGACAGCAATTTGTAGGAACAGGTCCCTCATTTCCTGGTCTGAGGAGAGTCCTGAGGCTCTCTGCTGCAAGAATGAATTCGTGGGCCCTTCCTCTGATGTCCTAAGGGGGAGTGTGGGGGGAGTCTGAGAAAGGTGATGGAACACAGGTTCCAGAGAAAATCTGGGAATAGTGCACCACCCAGAAGAGCGATTTTTGTTTTAAAAACACAAAACAACTTGCCAATCAGTGCTCCCTACTCCCACCCAAGGCTTTTCCCCATTCACCAGCACGAACAAGACTTCCAATAAGCATCCAAAAATCATCACTTTACTTTTGCAATATCTGCACAGGGTTTTAGAAATGAAAGAATCCTGAGCTGGGCATGGTGGCTCACGTCTGTAATCCCAACTACTCCAAGGCTGAGGCAGGAGTATCGCCTGAACACGACAGTTCAAGACTAGCCTGGGCAACATAGCAAGACCCTCCCCCGTCTCAAAAAAGCAAAGAAATCTTAAGAACCATTTATGCACTTTGGGAGCCCAAGGCTGGCAGATCACTTGAGGTCAGGAATTCCAGACCAGCCTGGCCAATTTGGTGAAACAGGGTCTCTACTAAAAATATAAAAATTAGCCAGGTATGGTGGTATGCGCCCATAATCCCAGCTACTTTGGAGGCTGAGGCAGGAGAATCGCTTGAACCCGGGAGGTGGAGGTTGCAGTGAGCAGAGACTGTGCCACTGCACTCCAGCCTGGGTGACAGAGGGAGACTCCATTTCAAAATAGCAAAGAATCATTTATGGCCAGCAGAGTAGCAAAATGATTATGCCACAGCTAGTTAGTGGAAACTCTGGGAATAGGCCTTAGCTAACCCAGCTCCTAATTGGGGCTCTTTCCTTTTGTTCATCTTTTTTCAACAAACATTTATTGCATGCCTACAAAGGCAAGAGAAAACATGGCCAACCTGCACAGCTCTGAAAACTTTTGGCTCAGAAGTGACACATATCCTTTCTGCTCACATTTTATTAGACAACCAAGCAAGTCATTGTCCATGCCCAATTTCAACAGGCAGGGATAGATTATCTTCCCATGGAAGAGGCAAAGTATTTGTGAACAGTAAGACAGTCCTCCACAAAAGCCCAGGGCCCAGGACAAGGGTTGGTTTCACCTAGATTAGCTAAGAAGTTAGGAGCTCAGCAGACGAATCAGCCAATAAAAGGAGACAATCACAGTTCCTCATTCCTCAACCAAAACTAGAGACATCTCAGAGATATGGACACTGATGAGGAACATAGGCTAGAAGCAATATTTGGAAGTTCTTTGGGGGAGAAAATAGTTTTTTCCATCCCTGGGAAGTCAAGGACATATATTCATGAGCTCCTTTTAACAAATGACCTAAAATTGTCCATATATACACAAATATTTGACCAGATGGGTTTCTCTGAAGATGAAACACATCACGAAGATGGCGTCTGTTCTTGGCTCCTTCCAGCATTCCAGACCCTGAAACCAGATGATCTGTTTAAAACAAAAATCTGGTTGTGTTTTCCACCCTTCTTCTACCTTCCCATGTACAACTTTCCATTGCTTAAAACATATCAATGGCTTTCTGTTGTTTTTACTCTGAAGCTTAAAATCCTAACTAATGGCTCCAGGCTCTCTCTGTTCCATGTACACAGACCTGCTTTTAGTTATTTAGGATCTCTGTGCTTCTTCCTATCCACAGAGCCATTCCACATGCTATTCCTGCTATCTAGAATGCTTTTCCCTAACCCCTTCATCCAGGTAATTCCTTCTGTCTTTAGATCTTGGCTTATTGCTATTGCCTTAAGAAAGTTTTCCCTGACCTCACCAAGTCAATCTCTCTCGATTACTCATACAACAAGTATTTATTGAATACCTACTAAGTTCCAGGCATTGACCTAGTTGGTAGGAACATAAAGGCAATGAGACGATTGACATGCTAGGGAGGGACAAAAAATAAACAATAAAAATACCTCTGTCAGGTATGACAGGTGCTATGAACAAGAAATGAACAAAGTAAAGGGTGAAAGGGCCAAGCACTATTTTAGATAAAGTGGTCAAAGTTAAGTGGTCTCTGAAGCTTCTCTGAAGAGGGGACCATGTAACTACACCCTAAATACAGAGAAAAACCAAGCTCTGCTACCTGTAGGAAAAATGTTTCTGATAGAGGGAGTGACAATTCCCAATGCCCTGAAGACAGGGTGTTGGAAGAATAGCCAATGTATTATGACTTATTTCAGTACTTTGTAGCATTATCACTACATGATTTAAAAATTCATTTCTGTTACTTGATTAATGTTCATTGCTCCTCTAGACTATTACTTCAAAAGGCATAAAGGCAGGAGCTATATCCACTTTTTGCTCATCATTGAACATTGAATATCCTATGTTGTGCCTGGCACCTAGCACACAGTAGGTCCTTAATAAATATTTGTAGAATGGTAAAGAAATGATGGCTAAATCAATGAATGACAAAGCAGATCCCCAAATGACTACAATCTGAGGTGTTTTCTCTGCCCCACACATATACATTCAGAACTCTCCTCTAAATGCCAAGAGCTATTTTCCCGAAAATCTTGACCTGAATACTTTTTTTCTGATGAAGATAGCATGCCTGGTCAATGAATTCCAGAGGGTCAGTGCCCCGAAGAAATAGCCTGCTACCAGTGGCAACAGGGAGTCAGAGGATAAATATGCCCCAGCTTCCTTGTCCCTTAAATGGGATAACTCTAAGGCAGTGGTTTCTCAGTCCTTCACAAATGATTCCCCCAGGGGACATTTGACGATGTTCAGAGACCTTTTAGGTTGTCACAACAGGCGGGAGGAGGGGTGGGGAGGAGATGCGACTTGCATCTAATGGGTACGGTTCCAGATGCTACTAACCATCTGACAGCACAAAGGACAATCCCCTAAACCAAGAATTATCCAGCCCCAGATATCAACAGTGCCGAGTTTGTGAAACCCTGCTCTAAGGTATCTGTTCTACATGGTCTCCTCAAATTCCCTAGCAGAACCGGGGTCCAGTTGCCCATGGTGGTGACTGGTTTGATAACACATCATTTATTGGTTTCCTCCCTCCTCTTCCCTGTCTCACTTCCCAGGTGGTATTTCCTAGGATCACCTACCAAATAAACGACTTTCTCTCAATTCCTCATTTCAGATTCTGCTTCGAGAGAAATCTAAACCACAAAATATCCCTCAAATCTTATATTTCTCAGCAACTAGTCTCTCCAAATCTTGGCCTGGCTGTGTAATAAACTATGGGACTGGCCTAGGAGACCCCAAGGAGTAAGCAGCTAACACTGGCATCTGAAACTGGCACGTGAGCTACAGCTTTTAAGGAAAGGCTGTGCTACCTGAAAAAGTGTCTGGTTTGGGAAAAAGAAGCTTACTTCCCACTGGTACCCTTGGAGAGTCATTCAATTTGGAATAGAGACAGGAGAAAGAATGGCGAAGTTGGAAATGGAAAACCTGTTCAAATCCCACCTCCATTGCTAACTGGATCCTTTTTTCCTGGTCAAGTCTCTAATTTGTTGTATACTCCATTTTCCCATATTTCAAATGAGTTTGTTGGGTTGGAAGATCGATGAGGACTCTTGGAGGCCTACCATTCTAGAATTATAAGAAGAAAACACTCACCTTCCATGTCCCCTCCACCATAACCCAAGCATTGTCGTCTTTGTTCAGAGGCCTCTTCTCCTGGGGCCATCTGGGACTCCTCCACTCCTGAACTGACACACCTCCCACCACAGCACTTCATGGCAGGTCTCTCTTCTCTGTCTGCCTCTGTTAACACTACATGATCCACATACTTTCAGCTCAGTTCAACTCTTAAAAATCATCTCATCTCTGGGCTTTCATTTCCTAGAGACAAAGGCATGAAGAAGTTGGCTCTCTTTCTCAAGATTGCAAAGTTGAAAAACCCAGCTCCAAGTCCATGACCTTCCCACCCACCACACTTGAACAAGTGGACAAATACACCTCAGCATGCACTGGCTATATACTGGGTATGGATTTCAAGTGTAAAGGAAAAAAAAAAATTAACTCTTTCTCCTATTTAACAAAAATAATTAAGAAATGGAATGTTCTGATTGAAAATTATCAAGCATATGATGTATGGATGATCAATTTTTGAAGAATTGGAAACAATTAGAAATTAGAAAACAGAAGCCCACATCCTTTGAAACCCATACTGCAGGTAAGTGAATACTTTCTTCATGATGCCTAAGGCATTTTGGAATGGCAAAAATAACAAGAATACCTGGCATTGGTTTATCTCCATGTCATTTGCTGTTCCGGTTTATTTTGAAAGGTTTGTGTAGCAATCAAAAGAACGAGGCAATAATTTACGTGAGGCTGAAAGCATCAGTCAAGGGTGTGGAATTTGGGAAAACAGATTACTGCTGTGCCTCTTCCTGATAAGAAAATAAGGATGATTGTTTGCCTTTTATTTATTTTTGACAAAACAGAGTTATTTAATAAGTGAACATACATCAAAGGTGAAAATGGTTTTATAAAGAAGTTCTGAATATTATTAAAGTAACAAACTCATTTAACTCATTTAAAAATTCTAAAGTTATAAACAGTAAGTAAAACAAATAGCATGAAAATAAAATCATAATTGCCTTTAATTTCACACTTAGAGACCACCATTATTTGTTTCATGTATTTCTATCTAATATTTTCAGACTTTTTTTTTTTTTGAGACAGAGTCTTGCTCTGTCACCAGGGTGGAGTGCAGTGGCGTGATCTCAGCTCACTGCAACCTCCACCTCCCAGGTTCAAGTGATTCTCCTGCCTCAGCCTCCTGAGTAGTTGGGACTACAGGCACACACCATCACGGCCGCCTAATTTCTGTATTTTCAGTAGAGATGGGGTTTCACCATGTTGGCCAAGATGGTCTCCATCTCTTGACCTTGGATCTGCCCATCTCAGCCTCCCAAAGTGCTGGGATTACAGGCATGAGCCACCATGCCCGATCCAGACATTTTTAACAAAAATAAAATTCATATTGCCTAATATGTGTACAATTCTTATATTTTTCCATTTCACTTTTCACTGTGTCATGAACATTTAAGCATGGGTTCTGATTTTTTAGCAATTGTGAAATATTCCATTTATCTATCAGTCATTGAAAAACAGATTTAACCAAGCCCTCATTGCTGGGTACGTAGGTTGAATCCAATTTCTGTCTCCCACAGAAATCTCTGAATCTCCACTAGACTCCAAGAAACAAAATCACTGGGTCAAAGGATATAAACATTATTTAAGGTTTAGAGAAGGTTTTAAAGCAATAAAGGCAAGGAAATATTTAGTACTTGTTTCATTTATTCCTAACTTGCCTAACAAAGATGAATGATCTTGGCCTTATCCACAGATTTGACTATAATTTTTCATTTTCACCTTGAGACCTGATTTTGGAATTATCTCTTTAGACACTGGCTCTTTAGGCAGAGTCTAGCATCAAAGTTTTTAGAGGATGATGTTTTCTGGGGTACTGGAAATATTCTACTTCTTTATCTCGATAGGGGTTACATAGATATATTCAGTTTGTGAAGATTCATTGAACCGTATACTTATGATTTATGCACCTTTCTGTATGTTTGCTTCACTTAATAAAAATTATGCTTACAAAAATAGTGCTTCATTAAATCATGAAATATAAATTTCCTCAAGTAAGCCCTAAAATAGCCATGAAGTCCTTGTGGTTTTGGAGGTCAAATAATATGAGTATTTGAAACCACTAGATGTTTTACAAATAATTGTTATCATCATCATCTGAATGAAGTCATTCTTGCTAAATATATGATAAGGTAACACTCTCAGAAGGCATTTTTATTTTACAATCCAATTAATTCTGAAATTGGTGAGTTGACAGGTATGGAGAGGGAGTCTTTGGATAGGCAGTTTTTTCCCATGCATACTTCCTCTGATTCCCTCACCCAGGGAGTAAGTAAGGTACAGGTAGCGTGGGTAGTCAGGCCACTCAGACTCTAATTTTAGAATCTAGGATTCCCAATTAAAGATTACCCAGGACACACAATTCAGCAAGTTCATCAATATCCAGGCTCAGGTTCTCATCTAAGAAATGTGGCTTGGTTCTCTCTGGACAAGGCCAACACGTACAGCTGGGAGGGCTGTTTGCTGCACGAGGACACCTGGCTGAGGTATTTTAGGGGGATAATGTCGAGGGCTCGCCAAGTCATACATCCTGGCTGGGAATTAATCCACTCAGAAGAAGGGGGGCCTTTTAAAAATATAGACAAAGATGCCAAATGGAGCTCCCATGCTCCATCTCTCCCACTTTTAGGCCAAGCCCCATGGATTAACTAGGCTGATCCACCATGACAGTGGGCATTATTTAGGCAAGAAGTCATCATCAGGCAGGGTATGCTCCCACAGCTGCACAACATGGGTTTGCCTTTAGTTCTAAAACAGGCTCTGTCAGCCCTCTGCTCTGGATGAAATCCCTAGAAACTCCTGGGCTCCTGACACCTGTGATGGCTCATTCATTTGTGAACTTGGCTGAGCTATGGTGCCCAATTATTTGGTCAACCACTAATCTAAATGTTGTTGTGAAGGTATTTGGTAGACATAATTAACATTTACAGTCAATAGACTTTAAGTAAAGTAGATTACCCTTCATTATGATTGGACCTTATCTAATAAGTTGAAGGATTTAAGAGCAAAGACTCAAGTTTCTCAAAGAAGAAATTCTGACTCAAAACGGCAACATGGAAACCCTGCTTGAGATTCCAGCCTGCTGGCCTGCCCTACAGGTTTCAAACTTGCTGGCCACCATGATACCATGAGCCAATTCCTTAATAAATCTCTTCTGTCTCTTTCTCTCTCTCCTTTTTTTTTTCTTTTTTTTTTCTAGACAGAGTCGTCTCCCTCTTGTTGCCCAGGCTAGAGTGCAGTGGCACGATCTCAGTTCACTGCAACGTCTACCTCCCAGGTTCAAGTGATTCTCCTGCCTCCTGAGTAGCTGGGATTACAGACACCCACCACCATGCCCAGCTAATTTTTGTACTTTTAGTAGAGACAGGTTTTCACCATGTTGGCCAGGCTGGTCTCGAATTCCTGACCTCAGGTGATCCATCTGCCTCAGCCTCCCAAAGTGCTGGGATTACAGGTGTGAGCCACCATGCCCGGCCTTTCCCCTCTCTGTCTCTGTGTGTGTGTGTGTGTGTGTGTAGGTGTACATGGGGAGATACATATATATCCCATTATGTATACATATTATACCCTATCTATGTATATATACATAGATATCTTCTGGATTCTGTTCTCTGGAGAACTCTGACAAATGCAGCATCTGAGAACTGCAGCCCCTGCAGTGGAACAGAAGCTGATGAGAAGCTTCTTGATTCTCATGAGGCCTTACACTGGAAGAAGCATCCAGGAACACAGTGGTTCAAGCCAATCCTAAAAAGCAAAAACCTACAAATGCAGAAATCTCATTTAGCCCTCATTTTAGAAATATTTGTAAAGCTTCTACTTACAAATACATGCTCATAGCAGACAATTTTAAGAAAATAATTAAACAGGATAAGATTTCAGGTGTCAGGATCTTAAAGTGACTTCAAGTTTTCATAATTTAGAATGGGCTTTTCCATGTATGATTTCACTTGATCTGGCCGTACCTCTCATGGAATCCAATTCCATTAAATTCTGGACACGTGAAATAAATGGAATAAAACATGGGAAGAACCAGGTTGTGTTCTGCCACTGAAGCCCATATGACTGCAGAGAAGTTTTTCTAGGTCCCTTGGGCATTGTGTTTTTTAAATAAACTATGTCTTCAACTGATATTAAAAGCAAAATGAATGTCTAAAAGTAGTTCAAACAAGGACATCTCCCATGGATTTTCATGAGCAGGCCCCAAGTCTGAAATGACATATAATGTCTACTAAAAAAAAAAAAAAAAAAAAAAAACTACTTAGAAATTGCGATCAATCATTTTCTTTCCTCCCCTCCTTATTTTCCTTTATCTCTTTGGTAGATTAATCTGAAGAACTTGGCCCAATCACCTCTTTTCCTGTGTGCACACACCCTTTAGACACCTACAAGCAGATCACTATCACCCTGGGAATGATCATGGATTGAACACCATTTTTCCCTTCGCCAGCTTTGCACTTTCTCATTTGGAAGCCTCTGGCTGCCAGTCAGTCTACATCTTGCTCATGTTTTTTTGTATGTTTGTTTTGTTTTGTTTTTTGGCACTATTTCCTTTCAGGTCTGCCTTTCTTCTGTCAGAATTCCTCTGACTAGGACATAGTTGCCTTCTAGCTTTTTCCACCTTCAGAAGGTAGTGTTCACTGGAAGGGAAAATTCTTAAGAAGTCTTGGCAGAGTAGCCCCAGTCATCTGCTATGTGTGCCAATGATGATGAAAATAAGGGGGAGAGGGGTAAGAGAAAGAAGAGGTGGAGAAAGTTGAGATGAAGCAAAGATACTTGCAAATTTCTTGCAGATAGGATCTGAGTCTTGCTCATCTTCAAATCCTTACCTCTTAACATCTATGTGCCTAGCACATAGCAAGTGCTTACTCAATGGCTGGAGAATCAAATAATAGAAAAAAAAGAATGAATAGACATGGAAAGAACAAAGTCTGTAGGGAGGAAGACAGAGAGGGAAAGAAAAGAAGGAAGGAAGGAAGGAAGGAAGGAAGGAAGGAAGGAAGGAAGGAAGGAA